>NW_027658413.1:0-192113 GCF_041902795.1 Electrophorus electricus
CGTCTAATCCATTGATGTAAGACGCTCTAACTCGTGCCTGATTATATTAGAAAATGTCATTTTTCCCCAGAGGCATTTTGCTGTGCTTGTAAAAAGGATGTAACATTTAGGATGTAACATTCTTGTACATTTTGGCAGCATGGTATATTTGTGTTTCTTACTGAATGTCTTTAGCAGACTAAAACAAATTGCTGAGAACGGGTAGGAAATGCTGATGGGTCATGATTGCGTATCTCATAAAACCGACAACAGATCTCTATGGCTGATTTATGCAAAGCCTCCACTGGTGACCAAAGTTCAAAGCTCTCACTGTTTTTACTTCCTCATAACCTGCTCTGACCCAAAGCTCCATCTACATCAACAGGCATGCTCTGTAGAAGACTACTGGCATCTCCAGCCTGGTCTCATTTCATGGAAAATCTCACCCAGATGGCTGGGGTCCTGCAGAACCAAAACAGGCACCTGTAGACTTTCATCTCTGAATCCACCTTGGCAGTGGTTCCAGTCCAGTTGTTGGATGGTGAGGGAGAGTATGTCGGATTGTGTTGCTGGATTGATTCTCATGTGGACAGGAAGCAGTAAGCGCACTACTCAGCTAAGAAGGCCAGTACTTCACTGGGCTGTGCTGTAACCAGGCAAGCTCATGTAACCAGTGAGTCATAAATGAGAGTGTAAAGACTGAGACAGATAAGACCTGTGACAGAGAGAATGAAAGCGCTAGGAGTGGCACCTGCATGTTGACCAGGTGGCAGGTGAACCGAGTGTCACTGTAAGCTGTGGGCTGGAAGGGGTGGGTTGTGAGCCCTTCACCACCCTCAGTAGTTGCTGCAGGTCAAAGGGCGTTGTGATGGAGGAAGGCTTTCACCCAACAGAACTGGGAGGCACAGATTAGAACACAGAGCGCACTGAAGAACAGACGGTTCTGACTGGTGCGGGCAGGGAATATCGAGCACTGAAGCCTTGTTTGTCTTTTGAGATGGTGGCGGTTGTAGTACCGATTTACCCTTTAACAAGTGTGAACCTGAAGAAATCTTGAGGAATTTCATTTTGGTGTTGTGTTATTACATGCAGCGCTGTATTAGCAGTTAAAATTGCTTGAGACAGCAGCTACTGGTATGTGGGACTGCTTTTTTGGTGGACTTTGGACATTTGTTCTTTTTTTTTTCCCCCCTTTGGACCTCACGATGCTCACAACCATTAGTGGGACTTCCTGACCTTTTTTGGATTTGCCAGAAGTTTCTGTCTGCTCGTCTTTTGCGCAATCGAAGCGCTTTCCTTGCAACGTTGAAATGCCGAATTTCCGTCAGAGGACGTGGCGTGTGCCCAGTTTGCCCTCCCTGGCAGAGAAGCCGGAGGGAATGCTGACCTCCTACAGCCCCCTGAGTGAGCCCTCTCCAACTTCTCCACACTGCCCCAGCACACCGCACACAGCCGGGCTGGTGGCGGCACGTGTGCAGTGCTTTGAAGCCAGGGTCAGCCCTACCCCAGGCGGCAGCCACCCCTCTGATCTGTCAGGAGAGACTAAACAAGGAAACAAGGTACACGGTGCGCTGACCAACGTCTGATAGACAGAGTACTCGTTCCTCCTATGAGATGATTAAGATGTTGAGAGAGTCTTCAAAGCAAAATATCTTGGTGTTGCATCTTCAAATGTTCATGTTATGACATTTTGGGAAGTTTAGTTATGAGCACAAGAGTAGAGTATTGATAAGCACCACTGTTATGAAAGTGTCTCTGTTTGTGCCCATAAAATTATGGTGCATTCTGACTACTACTGGATTGTTAAAGATGCATTATGACTGCTGGTAAATTATTACATGCATTAGGTACATGCCAAGTCACAATGCAGAGCACATGGTAAGATGAAGTGAAACGGAATGGGGTCCTTTCCGGTCATCTGTAACAGACTGCAGATAATTTACTAATTGTCTGTGGAGAATGATCATATTCACCATTCTAAAGCTTTAATTTTTAATTTTTAATTGAAAATTTGTAGAAAAATTAATCTTAAGCAGTCTCTCTTATCTTACTGCACTATCGTATATTTGCCACATTATTGCTATACACAATATTAATATTTAACTCTTCATAGATACATCTGCTGAAGCCTTCTGTGCAGAGCTGCAGGTACGACGACCAGGGTTTACTGTTAGTTTCTGTAGTTCGGTCATGTCTTTACTCTGTTATTGGTTTTTATGCTTTATAGACATGTAGGTGGCAAATTGAGGCAATTTCTAGATGTGCCTGAAACAAATTTGAGGAAACCTCATGATTCACACAAGCAAATGACATGGAGTTGAACCGGAAATAGGTTAATATGTACAGGTTTCACTCCCTATTTCTCTCTCCTTCAGAGGTTTTCAAGCCTTTGACAAAAATGTATATCAACAAGGCATTTACTTTTAGCCCTAAAACTACCATTTCTCTTCTCTTACCATTAGTAGTGATATATTCCTGTGTATGTTGTAACCAGCAAAGATGTACTCAAAGTTGTTTTCAAAGTTTTGAAAAATTTGGCTTTGACACAGAAAAAGGAGCACAGTAGATAAGAGCAGAAAGTTTCCCTTTTGATTCCTCTGTCTACTTTTCTGTTTATGGACTTTGAGAGAGAGTCTGTCTCTTTAAAATGCAAATCAGGCAATTAAGCCCATCCTGGCAGCAGCTAATTAGTTACGCTCAGTAGAGGTGTGCTTTTGCTTGGCTCCAAGTGATTGGCTTTATGCTGCGCCATGAAGTGTGTGAACCTCAAGGATAAACTGAGATAAAAGGGGAATCTCTGGTGTTAACTGTCCTTGTAAACTGCTGATATAGAAGCTGAAGCTGAGGGCCCTTATGCAGTAATATTTTGCAAAAGCCATGCGTGTTCTGTCCCGGCTGCTCTCTTCCAGTTCTGTTCTGTGCACTTGAGTACATGTAGGGTCCTTATGGAGTGTTAGCCTTGAGTTTGACTGCCTTCACGGATCTGCCTAGTAGGATCAGGGGAAGTTAATGCAGCGTTCATCAATGGAGAAGTCCGCCAGTGACTCCAGGATATGACCAGTCTTTCGTCTCAGGCATTTCCTCCTGCGTGGACAGAAGCCAACTGTTCTGCAGTCGGTTCAAGTCATTCTAACATCCTGGCTATTATCAGGACAGGAAATTTAAGAGCTGACACTGGATCAGTAGCTAGAGGTGGCGAGAGAGTCGGACTCCGCCTCCCTGCTTTCCAGCCGCTTCTTCTGTCCCCACTCTTCCTGTTCGCACAATAGGAGGGCAGGATCCTGCCGTTTCCATGACAGCCAGCCAGGCCTCCTCAGCAATGCAGCAGGCTCTGCTCAGACCTCCACCTTCAGGTTCACTCGCACACACGGCGACACGCGCGGGCAGCGAGGGTGCATGTGAACGTCTTGTTTCATTCAGGCGCTTGGAAGGGTTTGACAGATCAGCGGGGGAGTAGCAGCACACGACTGTATGGTTTACAGAAGCAGGCAATTGCTGGAGTTTTGTTCTCAGGGGGACAATAAAGGACTGAGTCGTTTCTGGATGTAGTGCAATGGTGATGAGCGTTTTGGAAATGCCTCTGACATCCACGGTGAGGAGTGGCTGAATTACTGCTTGCATGCTGGCATGCTGGTTTATTTTTAAAGCAGAGAGGTTGGCTTAAGATTTGCACAACTGCTTTCTTGGAAATTGAAGGTTATTTAATATATGTAAATGTAAATTGTTGGATTCATTTAAAAAAAAAAGGAAACAGTTTTTTTTTTTTTTAAATAGTGAAATAGTAAAATTTGTTTAATAATTAGAAAAAGCTGAAATATAACTATGTGCTAAAAGAGGTGCCATCACAGATTGTGTTTCCTGCATGCATATGCTTAGCGGGCTGTTGGGTGCTAAAACACTGCACATCATCACAAGTGTTCAAGTCCATGTAAAGGATGTCATGTCACATTCTGGTGTGGGTCTAATTGAATGAACAAAAATGCTTAGAGCAAGAGTTAAACAGTGAACTTGTCTGAAGTGTACTATCAATCCTGAGCTTGTTTGTGAATCTAATGTGTTGAAGAAAGTGAGACACACACAGGCACTGATTAATGAGGCCCTGCCCCTTATAGCAGCATATGTGTCCATCTTATGCAAAGGTGTAAGTACTCATCTGTATACTGGTACACTGACCTAGCAGTTAGTATGGGTAATTTTCCACAACATGGCTTTTAATTCTAGTTACCTGATGCTATTTCTGTGTGTAAAGTGTGCTTTTGCTCTCACAGAAAATGAGATTATGCAGCTAGATTAAAAGGCAGCAGTAGTTGGAGTTACTTTAAATGCATTGATCTTTTAACAGAAACATAGTATATTGAAGCCCAGCTAAGATTGTAACACTGACAATTTAAAGGTTGCTTTTAAACTGCTTGAATCACAAACTGGGCCTTGTAGACGGCTGGGAGTAGAGAACTCTGTTTAGCACCAGTATTAATGCAATTACATAACATTCATCCCAACACTGAAAAGCCTGCTTGTCATTTTTCTTATTTTTAAAATATTGTTTTTTCCCCCCTAAAGAAACCCCATCAGTAGAACTCATTGTCTCAAAAGCTTAAGTCATTTGAACCCCAGGGACATCGTGTCATTTTCCCTTGGTGTGTTCATGCGTTCCTCACTTCTTCTCCATTGTGTCAGGAAGGGAAAAGCCTTGGCTGTTTTTTCAGAGTGTTGCCTTTCCTGTTGTGACTCATGGGTTTCTCCTGTTCTCCTGGGTCAGAGGGTTCACACCATGCTGTCAGTCAGTCCTCTGACGTTGCAGACCCCCTTCCTCGCAGAGACTGTTGGCAAAACCAAGATGACCCAGAACCCTCTCTTGACAGCAGGAATCAAATCAAATCAAAATGTATTTATATAGCGTTTTTTACAACAGATATCACAAAGCAGCTTTACAAACGTCCAAGTCCAAGACCCCAGTGAGCAAGCCAAGAAATGTTTACAGGCTTTTGCTTTCCAGCTCTTTCTGCCAGGCCCAAGGTGACGGCTACTCATGTACGATGGCTGAGATGAAGCCTGACGTGCATGTGCAAACATCCTGTTGCATTGTTTAAGTATAACCTGACGACCCCAAGGCTGAGACATGGTCCTGGACGCGTAAAATGCCACAATGCACCCTGACTACTTCTAAGGTCTTGCAGCATCTGGGTTGAGACTCATAGTTTGTATGATGGGAGTGGTCCTTTTCCTCTCTGCATGTCAAGATGCTCATCTTTTCTTCCAGAAGGATGCAGGAAAGGTGACTGTGGTGACATTCCCTGTCTCTGTCCCTCTCTCCCCCTCTCTTAGGGTCAAGCACGTCGACGGAAAAACATGACGGAGTTCCTGGGTGACGCCAGCATTCCCGCTACAGACTCCGTCTCCCAGCTGAGTGGCTCCTTGCCGAACTCAGCTACAGGCACGGATCGGTGGAAGAACCGTGCCGCCAGCCGCTTCAGTGGCCTCTTCAGCTCCAGCTCGAGCAACGGCTCCGTGGGCAAGGTGTGCGATCCAGATGCGCTCGGTCACAAAGCGTGTGTCTGCCCGTCAAACACGGGCCCTCCTCCACTTGGCAAAGTCATGTTTCTCACACTTAGACCCCACTTAGGCCATTCGGGTTTGAGGAAACGTCATCAATTTGTCAAAGCCAATGAGCTTTTAAAACTCCCAACTACCCTGTCTGAGCACAGGAAAACGTTTTTGAGTGGAGCTTTCCTGGAAGAGCACGTGGATTATCAGTGAAGTGTTTGTAGGGTCGGATAGAGGCGTCTGGTTGGGTAACTCATGGGGACCTCCACAACTCCCAGGCCTGAGTGTGTTTACACTATTGGTAGCCCCAGGAGGGGACACACGGTGGCAGAGGTCATGTCCTGCTATCTGCGTTCCGGCTTGGCTCCTTTTAATGCTCTGACGTTGGTCCGGTGTGGACAACAATGCCTTCTATGTGGTGTGCACGAACCAGGGAGCTTTTAAAAGGTGCCTAGGGGTTTGGCTTTGTGCTGTAAACAGCACACAGCACAATGAAGTGACTAACAATCCGCATAAATCTGTTCAACATCAGACAGCTGTACACAAATGTTAAACCAAGCAACTTACAACTAACGCTGTTTAGCTTCTGATAAATTACATAAACTCAAACTGATGAACCCACAATGTAGCTTGAAGTCCAGACAATAGGAACTGATGGGGTCTTTCATTCTTTTTTTTTTCCATTCTTTTCATTCTTCTGTCTGTATATCAACCAATGTATTCATCGATCCATCCGTCTTTCTATATATCTTACAGCAGGAGTGTGACCGAGTGGAGCAGTTGCAGAGTAAACTCCACTCCTACACGATGTTCGGATTACCCACAATGCCTCAGCAGCTCTCATTCCACAAAGACTCCTGGGAGGAAGAGCCCAACCTGGAGCTGGAGAACAGCTGGAAAGACCTGCTGGGAAACCCTGAGGTACACACACCACCATGTCACACAAGTACACACACCCATACACACCACACATACACACGCAGGGGCGAAATGTTAGGACGATTCCTAGGGCCCCTGACTGATGGGGGTCCTAAAAATTTATTGGAACATTAGGTACCAATATTAAATTATTAACCTGTCATCGTTAATATTTTATATCTTTTCATGGGGCCCAAAATCTCTGGTGGAACACACACTCATGCAGACACTCTCAAATGCATGCACACTCCTGCACACACACAAGCACACACATGTGCATGCTCTTCTTTTAAGGTAACATTACCCGAGCAGTTCTCTTACCAACCTTTGTACAACATGACAGACTTAAGGGTCTTGGTTTTTTTTTTTTTTGGTTTTTTTTTGGAGTTGTCAGGCACACAGATACTAAGATAAAAGCATAATTTAAAATGCCATAATCATCCATGCTGTGGGTTTTCTTTCTCATTTGCACAAACATGGACACAAACAGTGTGGTAACGAAGCGCATGGAAAATGCTGTCATAATCAAACATTTATGATATTATGACCCTCCATAAATACAAGACTAAAGTAATCTACACAGTGCTGTAGACAGACAAACTATCCTCCCATTTTATGGCTGTAAGCAAAGACGAACTGTAGGATAAGATGACCTATGCGTTAACAATATTTGTGCATTTAAATTGCATGGTGTCATGGAGATACCTTAGTATGTGTAAAAAAAACAATTCTGCATTAGTTGTCTACATCCTAGACACAGCCCTACAGTAAATATGAACAAATTCTATAGCTGTGGTTTGATGTTCATTTGTTTAGCAGTTAAATGTCATTGAATTAATTTGCATTCTCTTCCGTATATATAAATGTTGCTGTAACACTGAACATTATGCTGTAATTGAGCTTTTGTTACACAAATGCAGTGGTACAAGTATAATACAGTAATTAGATGAGCAGTAAGGTCTTTTCCATCTTCCATATAGCCACAGACAGGCTGTGTATTTCTCAGGCTGTTTATTTCTTTATCTTAGGCTTTGCCCAAACGACTGTGCCATCAACAGGAGGCCATTTGGGAGCTTCTGCAGACAGAGTCAGATTACATTAAGAAGCTACACGTCATCACTGATGTAAGCTCCACTTCAGAGAAACTCCTGATACAGAAATATTGGATTTACATTTGCCTCAGTTTACTTGTAGTAATTCGTTTGGAAACGAAGTTAATGGCTTGAGCTGTAGTGGTCAGTTTAGTAACTGAATTCAATACTTTTTTTTTTGGTCACTGTGTGTTTGTGTGTGTGTGTGCGCGTGCGTGCATGTGTGTAGCTATTCCTCAGTGGGTTGTTAAACCTGCAGGAGAGTGGCTTTCTAAGTGAGGTGGAGCCTGCCCGTCTATTCGGGAACATCCAGGAGATTGTGCTGCTCCACACGTCACTGTGGGCTGATGTCCTACTGCCTGCCTTGGAACGGGCCAGACACAGACGTGCCCTGCTCGACCCAGTGGACCTGCACCAGGGCTTCTGCACTGTGAGTCACATACACACACACACACTCACTCACTCACTTACACACACACACACACACACACTCTCTCTCTCTCTCTCACTCTCTCTCTCTCTCTCAGCACATGTGCAGACACACAGACAGTCACACATTCCCACCTTCAACAGTTGGGGCAAGTCTCTATGAGCAAGGAAAACTTAATATGTACAGGGCAAGTTAGTACCCCGTAACTTACTGTTTGCTATACTGTTTGTGTGTTTAGTTTGGTTACAGGTTTAAACCCTATATCCGTTACTGTATGGAGGAGGAGAGCTACATGGAGTATATGCGCACTTTAATGAGGGACAATGAACTCTTCAGGATCTATGTGACGGTGAGAGGCATAACTGACACTGTGGTCCATTACTTTAACATGTGCCATGGTGCTCCCTATCTCTATCATTGCTGTTGTCACAGAGCCCTTCAGCTCAAGGAAGTTCAACCATCTGTTTTGCCCTCCAGTCTACCAAGCATAATAAAAAAAGTGCAAAAAAATACTACTGACTCATTTAATGTGTTATTGTTGTGGAGGTAGAGAGCAACAACATACCACAACAATGATGGTTCTTCGGTTTGGAAGATTTGTAAAGTTGTATGGAATCCAGACACCCCCTCTCTCCATCCCAGGGATAGAAGATCTTTATCCTTCCTTTGCATCACATTAGACATGGTGGAGTATTAGCAGTGTTAAGCGAGAGGGTGTCTTTAACCGCAAAACTGTTTGTTGTGCTCCTATGCAGTGGGCAGAAACCCATAAGCAGTGCAGCCGCCTGAAACTCACCGATATGCTGGTGAAGCCTCACCAGAGACTCACCAAGTACCCACTCCTGCTGAAGAGTGTGCTAAAGAAGACAGACGACCAGGCAGCACGAGAGACTATCACCAGAATGGTCAGAAGGAGGGCCTTGTATAGCCATTTGAGCTTCATATACCGTATATCATTATACATCCATATGTCCTTGATTAGACTTTGTCATCTTACTATTGCGCATGTACTGTGAATGTGCAGTAATAGTTATATATGTATATGTTATATATGTAAAGAAGTCAGGTGCATGCTGTATTCTGAATTCTGTGGCACTGTTCAGTGTACATGTGATGGTAAGATGGCTGGATGTGGTGGGTGTTGCAGGTGGCGGAGGTGGAATGCTTCATCAACAGCGTGGACTCTCAGATGAGGCAAAGAGAAGAGAAACAGAAACTGGCTGCCATCGCTAGCCGCATTGAAGCCTACGAGGCCGTAGAGGGTGCTAGTGAGGAAGTAGAAAAGGTGGGATGACCTGAACAAACTCTTTGAGAACTACGTTGCTGGTTAACCTTTGGACCCCTCTCACACATTCAGAAGGGGACCTGTGTTAATTGCCCCCGCTGTTCTTTGACCCCTGACCAGATCCTCAGGGAGTACAATCAGTTTGACCTGACGGCTCCGGTGATGGCCGCCTCGCCGGAGGAGACACGACAGCTCCATCTGGAGGGAGCGCTGAAGATGAAGGAGGGTAAAGAGAGCAGGGTGAGAAGTCTGCCATCCAGTCCAGACAACCTCGCGCATGCTGCCACTTCTTCAGGGAAAAGCATTGACTTGTACAGCACTTGTATCTAGGCTCAGGTCCTTTAAGGTATAACCCATGTAACCCAAAAGATAACTGAGACCTGTCACCTAAAAAAGGTACAGATTAGCACATAAGCATCAGGAAGTAAGGAAACTCAAGTGTATCTTGTGGAACAGAGATGTATTTTACTGCACTTCTGTTCCTGACAGTGGAGATTTTTTTTGTGCTCTCCACAACACTCCTTTCTCCTCTCTTTCCTACCCCCAGATGGATGTGTACTGTCTCTTGTTCACGGATGTGCTGTTGATCACCAAACCAGTGAAGCGCGTGGAGAAGGTGAAAGTCATTCGCCAGCCATTGGTTATTCAGAATGTGGTCTGCAGGGAGCTGAAGGATCCAGGCACCTTTCTCCTCATCTACCTCAACGAGTTCCGCACCGCTGTGGCCTCCTACTGCTTCCAGGCCAACAGTGGCATCCAGGGTCGCAGTTGGGTGGAGGCTATCTACAACGCACAGGTACCTTCTTGCCAGAAAAAGTGCCACTGAAACTGAAACTTGAGGGTAGGTAGCAACAAAGAAAATCCTATTCATATGAGAATTTGCTGGAATCACTCTAACCAAGTGCAACTCACAGAAGCATGAAGGTACAAGATCATTCTGAACTCCAGCAGGATCTGCTGGAGCAGCCCAAGGAGGGGGAATACTTGGCTGACCATTTGTAGAAGGCTGTCTACTTTCATATTATCTCAAAGCAACAATGGTTAGGCCAGACATGCAAGGCCTGAAAGTCCTGTTCCTCTTATGGAGAATATACAGTTAATCCAAAACAGAACTTCAGTGTGTAAAGTGAATTATAAACCATGATTGTAAGAATTTAGATAAGATTTTCTACTCTGATCTTTGATAACACTAATGGTTTTACTTATTTAGCAAATTTGTGGCACTTCTCATCTTTAGAATTAACATACCTTTAAATGAGCATATCTTTAGATTAGCATGCCGGATGTTTTGCTGATTTTGAAATTCTGGAGTGTTTTGTGTAGAATCAGCTTGAGCGGCTCCGTGCCAAATCCCAGAGGGATGAGAGAGAAGAGGACGAGGAGGATGGGACAGAGAGCAGCATGTCTACATCTAGTTCCCCCTCCCTACAGCACAAGGAACCACTAGACAAGAGGTAATGCTTTGCCTGCCTAGAAAAATATACATGATTTTTTTTAAATTAATATATATAAAATTAAAAATCACATTAATCTACTTCCATTTATTAGCTCATGGAGAAACCTAGAAGAAATATTTTTGTTTAATTGTAAAAAGCCATCCAAAAATAGGTATATGAAATACTTAAAAATGCTAATATTTCTAACTGGTGCTGGCTTGGGTGATAATTTCTTGTACATGATTTATGTAAGCTTTGCCTTAGTTCAAGATGACTGATGGTCACATTTTCACTTACGGTTGGTCTGTCTTCTCCAAAGCCTTTCTCTCTCACCCAGCCATTCAGACGGCTCCACTGAGACCCTCTCTGTGGTTGCAATGGATGAGCCCGAGGAGGTCAGATCATCCATACCTGTGGAGACAGAACATGTGTCTCTCAGACATTCTCTACATTCTTCGAGCTCAAGGGACTTGCTTTCCACCAGTGATGGTCAAGCTCTGGAGACGCTGGGTGATCTGCCCACCATGGAGGTAGATCCAGAGAGTCGCTCTCTGTCTGTGGACAGTGCCTACGGAACGCTCTCTCCAGAGTCTCTGATCACAGAACTGGAGTTGAAGGCAGGCGTAGAACAGAATGAAGGAGAGGAGACAGACATAGGAGAGGAAGAGGAGGCCTTCGAGGAAGATGACGGTGCTGATGATAATGATGACGACGATGCAGACGAAGAGGACTCATTGGCTTGGAATGGCTCTCAGGTGACTGTTAATGAGTCAAACATTTTGGATGATCATTCCAACCTCCAGAAACACCTGGTGGAGGAACCAGAGGAGGTGGAACACATTGCGGCTGCCTCTCAGGACCTGGGGTGTCGCTCACTGACGTTGCAGCGCCGTTCACCCGTCCACCCTCGTCCGGACTTCCTGCAGCTCTTCTCCCTCAGGTCACGCTCTGAGGATGACCTTCTCCGAAGACTCGCTTCTCTGCCCCGCACCTCTGAGACGGCCAACCGTAGCATTAGCAAGAGTTTGTCTCAGCTCTCCAAACAGGAGCTGTCCAGCAACGAGCTCCTACAGACGGAGATGGGGCAGCCCTACCAGGACCCCAACACTCTACCAGGCGAAGCTACGGACACTCTCAGAAGGGCAGAGACGCAGCTTGTGCACAGGGCCCTGACCTGTCCCAAGTGGGAGAGTGGGAGAACATCGCCCCCTGGTGCTTTGGAGGGAAATTGTGACACAGCAGCATTGCAGCAGCCGCACCATAGGAAGCTGACCAGGTCTCAGCTGCAAAGATTACGCACAGCCATGGTGCTCAACTCCACGCTCACTGCCTCGTAAGTGTAACAACTTAACTGCATGCGTGAATTATTGGGTAACCACTAATGAACCAGTACTTTTATTCCTTTCTTTCTTTTCAGCTTTTAAAACAGGAATTCAAGCTAGTCATAAGTCAAAGATTGCATACTGGGCCGTGCATAGCTTGTAGTCTCTCACAGATACACATTACAAGAAGACAAATGATGCACTGTGCACCAATATGTAAATCATTTTTAAAAAATACTCACTGATCTATTACTTCCATAATTATTTTTACATATGACACTTCATTTGCATAAGGTAAAATTATTTTTAGCATTTCATATTGTGGTTATGATTGTAATGTTAAAGGGTGTTTCTTGTTGCAGTGTCTACCTGAGGCCCCTCCCCCTTTCTGTTTGATTAAACAGTTTGATAAAACAGCTGGCACTTATTATCAACCATTTATAACTAATCCGCTGATGGTATTGGTCCTTAACATTTGTTGTTTGATATGTTGGTGCATCCCTAGTTGACACCCTACATTTCTATTTGTTTTTAACACCACACCTAAGCCAAAAGGATACCCATTCCAGACATGCTATCAGTATCCTGCACCCACCAGCTCAAGTCATATCTCTACTGCATCATGGCAACACCAAACATTAAGACACAGCCCTGTAGCCTTCCCAGATAACCTGCTGATTGATTGTTCCTGTGCATTCTAGCTTCAAAGCTTGTGCTCATTGTCTGGGAATGCCGTTGCTATGTGACCTTTTGTAATAAGAGGTCATTGGCACTCACTATCTCCCCCTGCCGCTCGATATCAGACTGCTGTTGGCCATAAAGGTCTTCTGCCTTTATGGAACATATGATGGGCCGAGACACGATGACCTCAGATGGCCTCAGCTCTCGCCTAGGTCTGAAATAGGCAGGCTCCATTGTCTCCCAGCCTGTGGGAAGCTGGCATTTCACCACCAAGGTCTTTTGTCTCACTCTTCTTTTATCTGATGATCTTGGTCTCCACCCAGATTTATTAAGGGGGTTGCAACATGGTTTTGGTACACCTTGTAGAGTGAATGCCAAGATAAGTAACCATTGGGAAGTTCTTCTGGTAATTTGGGTAAGATGTAAGAAGTTGAGGTTGCTTAAGGATTTCTTGGTTTGCAGTTTGAACATTGTGTAACATGTGAAAGTTCTTTTAGGACACAACAAATGAATAGGTGGTGAGGTTGCACAGTGTGGTTATTATTTCACTCTGAGCGCTCACTTTATGCTTTCTTTGTGTGTGTGTTTTTGTTTTTTGTTTTTCCCAGGGAGGTATAGAGTCTGACAGAACAGAAGCAAGTGCCATTAGCTGGTCTATTGGTGGTCTAAACAGTTGCAGTGATGAACATCAACACAGCAATCTCAGTATCTGTAAGGAGTATCAGCATATTCCCAAGAGCAAAGGTTCAGGAGAAAGGAGGAGCTCAGGAGAATACACTCAGACACCCCATCACTGGAAGCCCAGGGACTGTAACACATGCATGAAGATAATGTAACACATGCCTTCGGAATATGCAAGATGGTAATATATATATATATATATATATATATATATATATATATATATATATATATATATATATATATATATATATATATATATATATTGTAGCAGTAGTGGCAGTACACATTAATGAAGGGCTTAAAAACCATATTTTGTTGTAAGGACCTTGTTTGTAGACTACTGTACCATCAAAATCAGGCTACACATCAAAGCCATTAAAAAGAAAGGAATTTTGTTTTTTCTGTCTTAAAGATAAAGCGTAATAAATTAACTACTTAATAAATGCACATTTGTGTATGAAGGCAGTATTCAAGGTAAACTTACATATCACGTATTTTGCTGTAATTGATTAGTTTACTTAAGAGAGTGGCTTTTGCAAGATTTTTACCTCAGTTGAAACTTACATTCCATTGTGAACCTCAAAGAAGAGGTAAAAATAATGTCAGAACAGGACAGATTTGTATTTAATGAGGTGTATCAGGTTTTTGTTTTCTTTTGATTTGTTTGAAATTCATTTTTGATGTGATTGTAGCCTTTTTTGTTTACTCCAGATCTTTAAGAGCACTTGAAAACCAAATAAATAAAATCTGAGCAAACATGAAAAAACATTTACATTTTTATAGATGACGAGCAATGTAAACGAAGGCACCCGAGACAGGATAATACAGGTGGACGTCTTAAAGTTAGATTGCCCCCTTGTGGATATGTAGTAATATTGAAACTCAAGATTTATGAGTATAATGTGATTGACTCACCTAACAATAAAAATAGATCTATTCTGCTTCTTTTTTAGTTTACTGAATCATCACATAATGTAAATAACCACGAGCAATAGTTTCTGAACCCCAAAGATTCTGCAGTTACCTACAGAGAGAGACATGTCCCCAAACATTAACCATATAGGGAAAACATGAAATTAAAATATGAAATCTGTCTGGCTTGTAATTGTAAACTTTTTGATCTAAGGCCACAGTAGTGAATTTGCATGAGCTTGCTCTTTGTTAAATGTAATGTAAATATAATATTTATTTAAGCTTTTTTGTTTTATAGACAGCAGTCTCTGTTGACAAGTTTTGATTGCTCTGCGTCATTGTTTGAAATATCAAAGGGTAGCGTTGTTTATTCACCTCTTTGGACAATGGGGGAAAAATTAAAGACTGAATCCATGTCTGCCTTAGATTTTGATCGTTATCAGTTTACAGCTACCATGCATTGTAGTGACTTTCAAATAAAAACAGTTACGCGACCAAAATTACAATGCTATCGTTTGGTTCCTACATACCAAAAGGATTAAACTAATTTTCTTAACCCAACACATTCTGTTACTCATTTTTAATGCTACAATGAGACTATTTGTAAATGATCGAGAAGTGTATGTCAAGCCTTAGTGATAGACGAACGACTGATCTCGGACGATTAGTACTGCCTCCTTTAAAGCATGTGGGACAGAGAACTCCACAAGAAGCGCAGTGTAACAAGAGCGTTAATTATTATATTGTATGTCCGAATAATGTAATTCGATTTGGAGCTCTCGCGCTCTCTCTCTCTCTCTCTCGCTCTCTCTCTCTCTCTCGCTCTCGCTCTCTTTCTCTCTCTCTCTCTCTCTCTCTCTCTCTCTCTCTCTCTCTCTCTCTCTCTCTCTCTCTCTCTCTCTCTCTCTCTCGCTCTCTCTGCCACGAGGGGGCAGACGTTTCCCGTTTTCGTCCTTGTTCTGCGGAGTTTAAACAGCTGCCAATACAGGAAGAGTTGAGGTCATGCGAACTCTTTTCTCAGTGTTAGTTAACGACCAGAACCAACCCCAGAACAGCAAACTTAAGACTCATTTGACTTTATATACTGACTGGTCAGTCGGCCGTTTTCCCTCCCTAAACTATGCTATTCTGCTCCAGTATGTTCACCTGAAATCTTTGTCACATATTCAGGATGTCTGAGGTAGCCTACAGTGTCTTTAGTTACGTTAATGCTTTTACACGCCTCTGTTAAGTCACTCAGTAGAAAGGAGCGCAATCTTGGCAGCGCTATGCGCAAGGAGAGGTTCTTTGGCGCTGTCGGAACATTCTCCCGATAGCCTCATAATCGTTCGTTTCCTGGAGTTTTATTTGTAGAGGAGAGAGCTGAGTCGGCACTAACCCGTTCTGTCTTGCACCAGGCTGTAAACACCAAGTTGTTAGCTTGGGTTGTGAAAGAGTTTGATTCTCCCATGAAATAATGAGGACATTTAGACGAGTGAATAACGAGACCTTCAAAGCGATGAGGTGATTCACTAAGTATACTACTAGATACTACTAGACTTCACTTTTACCCACCTGCCCAACAGTTTTTGCAGTGATTTCTGTGTATACAGTTAACCAAAATTATTGCTTAAATAGATCATTGAATATTTCAAAGCACTGCTCTCTTTAAGACAAATTTCTCCATATTAAGCCTCAAAACTGCATCCCGCCGCTTTTTCTCACTACACTGCAGGAATGTAACTTGAACTTCAGCGCAGGGCTTGAGGTTAGGTTTAGACGCGGAGGCGGGGTCCGGGGTCTGTGCGTCGTTAGACCCGCAGCGCCAGCTGCTGCTGTTGTCGCGGGCCGACAAACAGCGAATCGACGCAAAGATACGAAGTTGAGGTACTAAGTGAACCGAGTCCTACTGTTTCTGCCTCCCAAACTTAAAGACGCATCTGAAAAAGTTAAAAGAGATGCCGGGATTGAACCACGCAGGTGTGCGCGCTGTCCAGGCGTCGCTCTTGATTCAAAGTAAGTATGCACTTTCTTTGGCTAATTGAGTAGCTTCGAACTGATCAATAATAGGTAAATAAACGTTGTTTAAACATTTAAATAGTTGTGTGATTTTCCAAAAATAACTTACTTGTCACTATGTCTTAATGGCTTTTCATTCTGTCTTTACCTTGGTCTCTGTCTGAAACCAAGTGCCATAAGTAACTACTGCATGTGGTTCTATTATAGACCACTGTCCATGCTTCTTTGGTTTAGGGGGGGAAGTAAAGGTCCTTTCCCCTCCCAATATTTCCGCAAAACCTCAAGGAACATAAAGGGATATAGCTCAGGATTTGTTTCTGGTCTTGTGCTCAAACTGAGATGGAAGACACTGGCATTCTCTAAGAAAGAGAAACCAGATGTCAGCTAAATGCCATAAATGTAGATGTACCATTTGAAACGTTTTCTTCTGTAGAAGAATCTGAGCACCCTATTTTCCCCTTTGCATATTGTCCTATTGCTGTGGAATTCTGTTTGTTTTGAAGGGAGTCTGTTATTGCTCAAGAGACCTGGGCATGATAATGCTCAACGTTAGTCATCCCTAGAGTTTTTTTGGGGGGGGAAATAGGGTTAATGGTGGGATTTTGCTAGAGAAGACACCCTTTGTGTAGGTAGTCATCTGATGGCATCTGCACCTAATGCTGATCTTGGAAGGACACTTGAAGTGATTCAACAAAGTAGAGCTTGTGTGGATCATGTTGATCTTGACCACAAATCTTCTTTTATGCTGCGTTAGCAAGAAGCTTGCTAGTGATTCATCTGACAGATTCTTCACAGCAGAAATAAAGGCATGTGGCTTTATTTAAAAACAGAAGATGATGTCTGACTAAGAATGATTCACAGCCTCAGTATAATGGTCTGTTTTGGTCCTGTTTTGAAACTGCCGTGGTCTTAAGAATGGGTTGCAAACAACTGGCAGTTACACTCTTATGCATGACCGTTATTTAACATTGTTAAAATAACATGTATTTTAGACAACACCATGGCCATACTATGTATGTCTTTGTTAGTCATTGTAGCTGTGAGCTTTATAAAGTTTAGTTGGTTTCATTATTTTTAAAAGAAAACACATCATTGTCTGTATTACATTTACAGCTGGAAGATATCTAGTGTTAAATTACATCCCACACAAGTCATTTGAATTATTTTGGGTAAATTAATTCTGTAGGTGTCACACTATAAATTTTACTGAATGGTTAAATTTGGTTTGAAATAGTTCTTAATAACTTATGTTCTTGAATACCAGCCATGGCAATGACATTGTTTTTGTGTGGAGTCCTTGAGTATTGGTGAAACTACAATTCTGCCCACTATGTGAATCTTGCGGTTTCCAGAGGGGCCCATCTCAGGTGGAGACCCACTCCCAGAACCCCAACATACAAGAACCACAACTGCATGAACCACTCAGAGCACAATAGAATGGACAGTTCTGGAGAGAGCCTGTAATTCAGAATGTGAAGAAAGATGGTTTATTGAAAAGTGATTTCCTAGGCCTTTTGAAATAACAATCCAAAGAGTACTGTTGTGTGACTCAGTGTGACAGAGCAAATCTAAAGGGTTAAAAATCTAAAGGGTTTAATTAGACCTATCCTTTCAAACTTTTCTATTCAAAAAATCTCCTCCTTTTACTCCCCCCCAAATCCTGCAGTTCTTGCAGTATTCAGTTGCCTCTCAGAACCTCATCATTTTGGATATTTGACCTTGCCACGTATGATGGAGAATAAATAACACAAAATTTCAAACCTGCTATCTTCTCAGAGTCTACCAAAGCTAATTTTCACTTCTCCTCAGAAAGAAATGGAGAGATGGAAAGAAAGAGAAGAGGTGGTATGGATCTCACATCCTTGTGGGAAAATGTGGTGTGAGTGCGTGCGTGCGTATGCGAGTGCGTGTGCACGTGTGCAGGTGTTTGTGTGCGTGTGTTTGTGTGTGTGGGGGTGGGTGTGTTGTGCGTATATGTGAATACATGGACATGACGTACTTTTTGAGTGCTTGTCAGATTCCTGCCAAAAGATTCTGGCTGTTCTGTCCTCTCTCTCTCTCTCTCTCTCTCTCTCTCTCTCTCTCTCTCTCTCTCTCTCTCTCTCTCTCTCTCTCTCCTTCTCTCTGTCCTCTCCTTCTCTCTCTGTCCTCTCTCTGTCTCTCTCTCCCACTCTCTGTCCTCTCTCTCCCTCTCTGTCCTCTCCCTCTCTCTGTCCTTTCTCGCTCTCTCTCTCTCGCTCTCTCTCTCTCTCTCTCTCTCTCTCTCTCTCTCTCTCTCTCTCTCTCTCTCTGTCCTCTCCCTCTCTCTCTCCCTCTCTGTCCTCTCCCTCTCTCTGTCCCCTCTCTCTGTCCCCTCTCTCTCTCTCTCTCTCTCTCTCTGTCCTCTCTCTCTCTCTCTCTCTGTCTCTCGCTCTCTCTGTCCTCGCTCTTTCTCTCCCTCTCGCTGTCCTCTCTCTCTCTCTCTCTCTCTCTCTCTCTCTGTCCTCTCTCTCTCCTTCTCTCTCTGTCCTCTCTCTCTGTCCTCTCCTTCTCTCTCTGTCCTCTCTCTCTCCCTCTCTCTGTCCTTTCTCTCTCTCTCTCTCTCTCTCTCTCTCTCTCTCTCTCTCCCTCTCTCTGTCCTTTCTCTCTCTCTCTCTCTCTCTCTCTCTCTCTCTCTCTCTCTCTCTCACTCTCTCTGTCCTCGCTCTTTCTCTCTCTCTCTCTCTCTCTCTCTGTCCTCTCCCTCTCTCTCTCTCTCTCTCTCTCTCTCTCTGTCCTCTCCCTCTCTCTGTCCTCTCCCTCTCTCTCTGTCCTCTCCCTCTCTCTGTCCTCTCTCTCTCTCTCTCTCTCTCTCTCTCTCTCCCTCTCTGTCCTCTCTCTGTCCTCTCCCTCTCTCTGTCCCCTCTCTCTCTGTCCTCTCTCTGTCCTCTCCCTCTCTCTGTCCTTTCTCTCTCTCTCTCTCTGTCCCCTCTCTCTGTCCTCGCTCTTTCTCTCCCTCTCTCTGTCCTCTCCCTCTCTCTCTGTCCTCTCCCTCTCTCTGTCTCTCTCTCTCTCTCTCTGTCCTCTCCCTCTCTCTCTGTCCTCTCCCTCTCTCTCTCTCTCTCTCTCTCTCTCTCCCTCTCCCTCTCTCTGTCCTCTCTCTCTCTCTCTGTCCTCTCCCTCTCTCTCCCTCTCTCTGTCCTCTCCCTCTCTCTCTGTCCTCTCCCTCTCTCTCTGTCCTCTCCCTCTCTCTGTCCTTTCTCTCTCTCTCTCTCTCCTCTCTCTCTCTCTCTCTCTCTCTCTCTCTCTCTCTGCCCTGTCCTTCTCTATGTCCTCTTCAACTCTCTCTATCTATCCTTCTCTCTCTGCACCTCTCTCTCCACTGAGCCCTGTGCTAATCATCCAGCTGTGCTTCCCAGTTCCCCTCGGATCCTTTTCCTCTCCCTCTTCCATGAATGCCATGTGGCAACACCTACCTCAGACTTCACCATGAAACCTTAAATGTCTGTTCAAGTTTACAACGCCTACAACCAGGACCGGATCAGCATGCCTAAGAGCACTTTTAAAGATGGAAACCTCTCACTGATTATCTAAAGTGAGTGCTGCTCTTTCATTTCCTACTAGAAACACGTGATAATTTCTGTTCCTTATGCCTGTTTGAATGGACGGATGCACTGCGGGTCTTATTACAGATGTGGCAACGAGTGACAGAGGCATCTACTCCTGCAACCTCCACCATCACTACTGTCACCTATATGAGTCCATCAAAGTGCAACTCAATGTCACCAAATTCAAAACACCAAAAAAGTTTACAGCACTCAACAAAACCTTTGAAGAGTTTTGAGTTAAAAAGCCAGAGCACACTAGGGAATACCTGAGCAGATGCTATCCATATTCTGCAGACGTTTAATTATTGGAGGGATAAACACATCTGTTGGAACATCTGGGCAGTGAGCAGGGATTTCAGTAGTAGTTCATTTGTATTTGGAATAATCTCTACGCTTTTAGTCAGTGGAGGTTTGTTAGTTTGATCTGTTTATGGCCTAATCTAAATTTCTAGCCATCCAGACAAATAATCCCAAACATTGTGTGATCAGTGGGTTCAGTGTTGTTTTTGTGAGTGTTTGTGTCCCTGTGTACTACTCTGTGTTGGTGAGACTGTATGCATTAGGTTATCTACTTGTTTTGCAGTAACTTGGTGTTTTTTAAGCATTTCTCTCTGTAGAATTTCTTTAAGCAATAAAATACTCTCGCTAGCTCTGATTGTGACTCACAGCCAGTCTTTTAGACCTCATTTAGACCTCACACAACATCTTTAAGATACTCAGAAGCAGTTAAGTCTCTTCTAGTAGGTGATAGGGAACAAATTGTATGACTGTTCAAAGATTGAAGGGGAAAAATGATTATGTTCATGCCAGCCATGAAGAGCATTATTTTATACAAAAAAGATTATTTGTGGTGTTACAGTCTTTGTAATTTAGTCTTGAGAACTAGAGTGGTGTAGAGAGCATTGCTCTTTTTAAAACATATTTCTCCATATTAAGCCTCAAAACTGACACTGCATCCCGCCGCTTATTCTCACTACACTGCAGGAATGTAACTTGAACTTCAGCGCAGTTGATTCTCTACTAGAGAGTTTTATTCAAGAGTTTTATTCAGGAATCAAGAGTCAAGCGAGAGTTTTTCCAGATAATTATTTTTTTCTCTGTGGCAAATATAACAAATTTAAGCCGCATCATAGATCATTAATAAATCATGGAAATGAGTAAGGTCACATGTGCCAGATTTAATGGGCTAGCAAGGTATGTTTTAAGCCAGCAAAATTAATTAATTAATTACTTTTTTAAATTGTGCAATGTTTTACTGTAAAATTTTACTGTAAAATGTTTTTACGTAAAATCTTTGACCTGTACTTATCCTGAGACCACTGTTTTGTGCTGGTGGTGTGTGATGATCCTTTATACAGTCATAGGGCTGTATTTATTACTTAAGGATACAAACTTGCCATCAACCTGACATCTATCCATAAACATCATTCACAGACGTTCATCATGCCTGTTGAGTTGTCATGGCGACAGTACCATGGGGCAGGTACTTGACTGAATCTTCCTGGACTTATTTTTCAGTCCAGTTCTAATTATTCATTTCAAATCTTTAGTAGTCAGACTTCAAATATTTAAATGCTGCCCTCATTTGGTAGGCCTATTGCCAACCTATTTTACTTATCTTACTGTATACAGTAATATGTTTTTATTTATCTATTTAATTACAACAAGTGTGTGGCCAAATAGCCATATGAGCTGATTTGTGGTGACACATCAGCCGTTCAGTCTGACAAATGTAATTGTAACTGGTTCTAGCTAATGCCTGTTCACCTGACAAATGTAATTTTACAAGTTTCTAGCTGATGCCTGTCAGTCTGACAAATCTAATTCTGATTCTAACAGATGCTTGTCAGTCTGACAAATGTAATTCTAACTAATTCTAGGTGATGCCTCATCTTTTATTCTTTGATTTCTTCTTTCATTCTTGAATAAAACAGATGTCTTGGACTTCTATGGGGTAAATCAATTAATCAGCCAATCGGTTAACCAACACCAGACATCACAGTCAAAGTTATCCTGAACATTAGTTTGACTCAGCAGAGCCCTCAGCCTGGGAGGAAGGAGTGTAGAAAAGGGGCCAGGTTTACTTTGGTATTGACTCCTGATGGCTGGCCAGCTGGTCTGAGTTTGATTAGTCTAATTTCATCTGTTTGTCTCCGTTTCAGTTGCTGTGTCATCTTTCGGCACTACCGGTGAGTCTCTGCAAGCCTCTCTTCCCTTCTGCTCCTGTCTTGTGCCTCTAGTCCTTTGCTACAGAAACAATAGAAATGTTTATTAATTCACGTATTAACATAAGATTCTCTTTGAATAGACCAGAAAGAAATGCCTATGAATTCTAAATGCTTTTCTTCAGTGCTAGGCCAGAGTGATGGCAGTAGTGTGGTGGTGGCCATGTACAATATCAGCGCCCCACAAGGGTCCCAAACGGTACTGCAGTGTTATAGCCAGCGCATGGTGTGGACCCAGGACCGCCTGAAAGACCGGCAACGCGTGGTCCATTGGGATCTGTTCCGCAGCACTCCTGACTACGCCATGGAGCGCATCCTGGACATGTTTTCCACTGGAGACCAGCGCATCTACAACGCCTACAACCAGGAGCGGATCAGCATGCCCAAGAGCGCTTTTCAAGATGGAAACTTCTCACTAGTTATCAAGAGTGAGTGCTGCTCTTACATTTCCTACTAGAAAAACGTAATTTCTGTTCCTTATGACCGTTTGAATGGACGGATGCACTGCGGGTCTTATTACAGATGTGGAAACGAGTGACAGAGGCATCTACTCCTGCAACCTCCACCATCACTACTGTCACCTATATGAGTCCATCAAAGTGCAACTCAATGTCACCAAATCAGGTTGGTTAGTTGGTAACTTCTCAGTATGGTCAGTTGTAGCTGCATGATCTCAGCATTGTAATTGTAACTATCTGTTAGTTTGTAGTTTTGGTGAAAGTTTTCCTTTGAAGATTAGTTAAGGAGCTGGATGTGAGGCATGTGCAGATTGTCATCTTTTGTATCAGTTGAGGCTTTTCATTCCATTGCTGGTTCCATTCCATTATTCATGGCATAAGATGTTTTACCACAGTCTGCTTGTGTGCAGTGAAACAGAATACACAAGATCCAAGAAAATGTGAAGAATTTTTATAAGAGTATTCACCCAGCCCATACTATGGTTCTAGCGCGTAAGGAGCGGCGTTTCTGGGACGGGCAGAAGGCAGTGTACGTGGTCCTGGCAGGCAGCACGGTGGTGCTGCCCTGCGTCAATCGCCGGCCCATCTGGACGGAGAGCAACAGTGAGGAGGAGCAGCAACAGGTGGTGCACTGGGACCGGCAGGGCCCAGGGGTCCGGCATGACCGCGCTGACCGCCTCGTTGACTTGTATGCGTCAGGAGAGCGCCGTCACTACGGGCCGCTCTTCATCCAGAGGAAGATGAACATCTCAACCACGGCATTCTCACGTGGGGACTTCTCACTCACCATCTCAGACCTGCAACCCGCTGACAAGGGCCTGTACTCCTGCCATCTCCACCACCACTACTGTGGCCTGCATGAGAGACGCATCTTCCAGCTAAATGTCGGCCCGCCCGTCCCACTGGAGGCCACGCATACTCCCTACTCTCTGCCCAAAGAAGACCCCAGTAAGAGAAACGTTACCTGAGCCAAGTCCAAAATTAAAAATGTTCTGTCTGTCTGTCTGTCTGTCTGTCTGATTGTCTATGTATGTGTCCTAGCTATCTCTTTCTTTCTGTTGGCATAGAGGATGACCACATGGCAACAGATGTCTTAGTCTGCAAATGAACAAGTATAAAGATCAAATAAAAGATCAATTAAGTAAGGTTTGCAAGCTAAATCCGACACAGTGGCTGGCGAGTACATTAATGATGCTGAGCTGAAATCAGGAGAACATATTATGTGTCAAAAATTGGTTCTCTCTTCTTCCTAATTGAAAGTCACTTCATCTTAGAAGCAGTATGAATGCTGAACTTTGGCTGGTGGTATGCCCCCCACCCCCCACCCCAGGGCCATGTTACATCACTGGTGTGTGGCTGCAGGTCAAGGCCCATATGAGTATTACCACAGGCAGGCAATGTGTACAACAACAGTATATTCTTACCAGGCTCATTTTTCCTGAGTGTAGGCAGAGATGCGTAATGACTGGTTGTAGGGAGCAGTGTTTACTGGTGAAAACCTGTCTGCCTCAGCAGTGACTTACAGTTCAGTAATGAGGTCTTTCAGAGGTAATGAGAAGCAAATGCTGTGAGGAGACACAGTGCCGTACTCGACCATTTGCTTTATTTCCTATGGTCTACAGCACAAGGATTCAGCGATTTCATAATGAAAATCCATTTAGAATGCAGTTTTCAAATTTTAAGGACTGTGACATTAATTCCACATTATTTTCAGCAATCACAAGATTCTTTATACTCTTAACAAGCTCCTTCCATCTTTGTATGGCTTTAACATATCTATAGTCATAGTTATAGCTGTTTAATAAACAGTAGTAGCGACTGCATGAATTCTTTTCATGGAGGAGTCAAGATAAGTAATTATTTATGGTAGATGTACTATGTACTGTAAACACAAACCTGGAGCATAGCAGTCCGGGTATAATGCGGGCAATCCAGGCATTATACATCACATGTGATGTTTACCTCACATTTGCAATATTTGTCTAAGAATAGAACACTTGGATAATGTTTTCACCAAATCAGTGTTGTGCTGCAGCCAGCGCTGCTCCTTGTTGTTTTGGAGGCTTTTTAATCTTTTATGAGTGTTACGGAGAATGTGGGGGAGGGGAGGTCTCATTACTGCTTTGTACATTTCTTTGTACAACCTCAAACCCGCCGCCCCAGCAACTGTGCCGGCCTCTCTCTGTCCCCTCTCTCTCTGTGCCTATTCGTGTTTGTCTATCTCCCCTGCTCTCACCCCCGTCTCCTTCTTGCTGAATGGTGGTAGAACAAACAAGTAAAAGCAGTGTGTTATTTGGATGCCTTGGAATGAAGACAGACATACAGAGTAGAGAACGAGCACGGATATAGTCACATATACATGTATGTGCGCACACACAGAAAATTCAAATCACATTTATTTGTATAGCGCTTTTTACATGTTGTCACAGAGCAGTTTTACAGAAATCATATGTGCATAGAATCTGGGTTCAGGTCCATAATGAGCGAGCCATGGCGACAATCCCTGAGAGAAAGAGGAAGAAACCTTCAGAGGAACCAAGACTCAGAAAGGGAATCCATCGACATCTGGTTGACACTGGATGACAAACTAATAGAACATAATAGTAAGAGTAGCTTACAAGCCTTAAGAAATGGCTAACAAATATTTAGTACACAGGTACTTGGATTACTCAGCGAGAGCAAATTTAGTAGTTCTATTCAGAATCCACAGAGTAAATAACTGAGCACATTCTAGCAGGAGAAACAATGGTGGTGGTGATGAGCTCCTCAGTACAAACGCCATTTTTGCTCAACATGCAGATGAGCCAATCAGGTTCAACTTGAGGGTTCATGGTGGTCAGGCTGGTCTGGAGACGCTGGATGTGTGTCTGCTTTTGCGTTCAGTTCTTGGTCATGGCGTCTACCTCAGTTACCCTGAAACAGTAATTAGTCCCCCATCTATTTAGCATCCCTTTACACTTCTTTTTCATTTACATTTAGCAGATGCTCTTGGCTTCAGTGACTTACAGTAGTGCTTTGGTATAGTGGTTGTTATAGTGTAGTGGGTAACAATGCCTCACCCCAGGGGGGACTGGGGTTTAAACCCCATCTGGGCAAGTGCTCTGCACTACACCAATAAGAGTCCTTGAGCAAGACTCCTGACACTATATTTGCCTACCTCTTTAACAAGCTTGAAATTGCAAATCGCTCTAGATACGAGTGTCTGCCATATGTGCTTCGTTTGTTCCATGGAAGAAATTCTCTTTCTTCCCCTGCGTTTGACTCACATTCACATTCCTGCTTCTCCTCTCTGGCCCAGTTCCCCCAGTCCACCCCTCGCTTTCAGTCTGGCCATGTGTATGTGTTTGTGTTTGAAGTCCAGCCAGACACACAGAAGAAAATGAGCACAGAAGATTGAAAAGGAGAGTTAAGGAGAGTTAAGCAGAGTGAAGGAGAGAGAGGATAGGTGGAAATACAAAAAAAGATATGTTGTTATGATGCATGGGATGCAATTATTTGGGGGGTGTGGGCAGATTACCGCAAGGTATTGGTGTCCGGTTGACAAACTGACAATGGGAAAATGTGGGAAAGTCATTTTCTATGGTTCAGAAGTGCATACCATGAACCAAAGCTTGGTAGAATCCGGAGGGATAACATCACATCCACAGGGTGGGGGAGCATAGACCAAAACACTGTAGAACACATTAAGAAGAAAATACATACTGTTTGTGCTGAAATGTCTGTTGACTGCACACAAGCTAAGAGCAAACCTGTATTGTTCTATGTGCTTTATGAAATATGTTTTTCAGAACTAATTTGTAGCATTGTTTGCCTTGGCACTTCTAAAATAGACGTTATAAGGCAAGTGGAGCATTTTATCCCAGTCTTGGTTGGCTGTGTCTGTGTTATGTGTACTTATACTGCCAATCAGGTGATTCATTTAAAGTTATCTTCTCCTCCTTTCATTGCTGATCATCCTGTTTTCTTTGGAGTTGTGTTGTTCTATCCGTCTGTCTCTTGCCTTACACATAATTCCCTTACCTTTCAGTCCCCTTTCCTCTTTTTATTTTTCTTGTTGCTGTTTTCCCACGCTTGGCTCTGCTTCTGTGTTTGACTTCACTTAGATTGCTCTTTGGCTATCAGCAGAAACGCAGACGATTTCTCCATTTGTTAAGCATACAGTCAGCTGTGGCTGGAATTCTATGTCAGGCTTTTGCTCTGAGCAGGCTGTGTTGGATTTAGGGATTTAGGTCAGCTCACTATCACACCTCCCCTCGACCCACCCAAACTATGCTAGCCCTTTCCTCTGTCCTGTTTGTGTGAAGAAGAAAGCTGTTATCTGGATTTGAGACACACATATCCAAACTCCTTTTCATTTTGCACAGAGAAGTTTCTTTGCCAGGGAAAAACAGTAAACAATGGCAACTATTGCTCTTAAAAATCTATGTAAATCAATCAAAAGCAACCTTTTCTCTCATTCTGGGGGTTTCGTAAAAGGATATCTTCTCTTTCTTTCTTTACTGAGCATTTTGCTGCACTTTGTGTTTTTAAACAAGGCAGCCAAACCCTAACTTTGTTCATCCTGGTACCCATGAAATCAATATAATCCCCTGGTTCCTGAGAAGTTCCTATTTCAGATTACTGGCATTAGAAAAGTTCTGCATTCTCCTTTGACCGGAGGAGCCAATCCAAGACCAAACAGGTGCAGGAAGTTAAATTGACCATGCAAGCAATGGGCCTGTCTCAATCTGTGGAAGGTTTTACCCTTAAATCCTTCCCCTTACTCAGTGCAAAGCAAGCATATAACCACAGAGAGCTCTAATCTCTGCTGGAGTTCTGTCTTTTGACTTAGCAATAGAGTGTGTTTTAGTAGAGGCTAATTGTTTAAGAATTTTGAAGGCTCAGACTGATTCAGAAAGGCCTCAGAGTGTTGAGAGCATGTTCTTCATCTGGACTGGCTGTTAGCGGTGATGGCAGGGTTGGTGGTGTGTCAGCTTCCCACCAGGCTGCTTTATTGTGGTTAAGCTAAAATGGCAGGTACATCTGTCTAATGATAGTGATTCCAGGGCAACTAGTGTTTAAGGCGTGCAAATAAACAGAGATGGTAAAAGTCCCTTCATGGGGCCTTGGAGATAACCTACCCATTTTCACATTGAGCTGTGATGGGGAGTTGGTGGGGATGATTACAGTGAGGTAAGTGTGCTAATCAGCTAACATGTACTTTTTAGCATCATTTAGAATGGATGTTGGAGCATTCCCACAAACATTTAATGTCTTCTAAAAGCAGCAAATGATCATCACCTTAACTGATGAGGACTGTTGAATGTACTCGCACCTGATCACTGTGATATTAGAAGAAGTCGAGAGAATGTGACTGTCATCATTTTAACATCTAAAAAAACTCAAGTTGAAGTTGAAAATTGATGTGGTAAAACTTGAGGTGCAAGTTTTCATTTGGTTTGTCTCCTCTTGGATGGTGACACAGCAGAAAGGAAAGACTCTGAAAAGCATTTGCCATTATAGTCACCAATAACAGGTTTTAGCAAGATGAGTGGAACTTGGAAAGACTTCATCTCTTATAGAGATTCAAAAAACACCATGAAGTTGAATTTCTCTTAACTCTCAACTTTGTTAAACAATTATTTATTCAAAACAGTATTGTCTGGTTTGTGAGATTATAGAAGTATTTTCTGCCACTAAAACCGAGACACACACATTCTCTCTCTCTCTCTCTCTCTCTCTGTGTCTCTGTCTCTCTCTCTTGCTCTCTCTGTCTCTGTCTCTCTCTCTCTCTCTCTGCCTCTCTCTCTCTCTCTCTCTCTCTCTCTCTCTCTCTCTCTCTCTCTCTCTCTCTCTCTCTCTCTCTCTCTCTCTCTCTCTCTCTCGCTCTCTCCTGTGGTTGACCAGGGTCCTCTTTGATCCTCCCATCCCCTCATTATTATGACCACAGGCAGTGTTCAACTGTTTCTGCAGGCGTGACGTGTCTCTAAACTGTACCCCTACTCTACGCTCCAATCATAACACTAAACTCCAGATGGTCTCTCTCTTTCTCCCCTGCTTTTTTTTGTCTATCCTGATTTTCCTTTCCTCTCATTTACTTGCTTAATTTACATCTTTTTAGGGTTTATCTGTACATTATCTAAATAGATCCATCTTGTTGTCCTAAAGGTCTGTTGTTGTATCACATCAGGCTGGGTGTTTTTACTCAACTGAGTGTATCAGACACAGATGAAATAGTCTTGATGTTCATCTTTTTACATGTCCTGGATTAGATTTTCCTGTGAAAGAAAAAAATGTTAACCATACTGGGACCTTCTCAGTAATTTTTGACCACTTTTATGTTTCAGTGCCATAAAAAACAGTTACATCAGAGCTGTGGAGGCCTGGGCATATTTGGACTCCCACTATCTAGTCTTTAGATTAATCTATAGCTAACAAACATACGGACACCTCCATGTTTAAAGCCAGTAGAAGGGAGTTCAGAACACCCTCCACCCTCTCATCTCAACCATCTGGTTCTGTTCACCTGAAGTTGCTTCCACCTGGGTAGCTTCTGGGTAGCTTTATCTCATCTTTGTTGTTGAGAATCAAAGTGGCAGAAAGGCGCCCAGAAGCTCAGTAGGCAGAAACAAAAAGCAAATTCGAGAGTCTGCCCCAGACATAGCCCAGATATTTTCTGAGTCAACATTTTTTTCAGGACTGTAGTTTTCTCATAACATTTAGGCCTGTAGTAATGGCATTAAGCTCAACACAGGCAATGTGGTAATGCCAGAAGGCTCATTCTTTGAACAGCTTTGTATGTTGCTCTAGTTTATTAACCTCATTTAACATATTTGTTGTATTTCTCCAAAATCTAGAAATCTTATGCAGTCTTATGCTGCGCAAAAGTGCCAATTTTGCTTTTTCTGAATATTTGGTTTTTACTGATTTTTTTTTTTTTTGGAATGGTCTTCTTTCACAGAAACGTCTTATGAGCATGCAGTGCCCTCTTGTGGCTAATAAAAGTGTAGACAGAAATTACGAGTTCAAAGGCAGTTCTAGACTTCCCACATATTTTAAAGAGTTTTACTAGGATGTTATTAGTGAACTTAGTTTTATTTCTTTCTCTCTTTTTGACAGTGACAAAAGCGGTGGAAATGCCCCCTCATGTCATCAATGTTATCCTGCCAGAGCACCGAGGTCACTTCCTGCAGCAGCTGGGATACATCCTGGCCACCCTTCTCCTGATGGCCCTCATCATCCTGGCCATTGTCCTCCTCACCTGCCGACGGAAGGCTCGAGGTTGGTGGCTTTCCCCACCCCGACCGTACTGAGAGATTTTTTTTTTCCCCTTTCTGTAACTTCATGTATGTAATTCTGAGATTTATGAACATCTGACTGCAGCCTTGGAATATGATCCACGTGTGACTGCGAAATCAGAACTGCCTACTGTGAAATTTATGTGAGTATCCAAAACTCTCAGTACTAGAATCAGTTGCAAAGACACAGTGATTAAGGTTCAGTTCAGAGTTACTGATTTGCTCCTACAGAAGCCATCAATGCCGTTTGAGCAAAAACTATGAGAGAGACGTTCCAGAGGTGAAGATGTGCAACCAGGATGAGGCAAAGTGTGGTGAGAACACCCAAGTTCTTCCGTTCTGCTGGACCAACCGCTATAACATAAAATATGTTATTGAACAATATGCATCTGTTCTGTCTTAGAGTTCAAAAATAACCTTCTAAAAGAGGCTGAGATGTCCAAATGTTCCTCCCCTAAGGTCATCGACTTGGACAGAGGTAAAAAGAAAATACAGATTTACTATATTTGTGTTTCTGTTGCCCTGCTCTTAGATTAGGCATATGTTGCCTCTGCCTTCCCTGAACTTGTTGGAATTCCTTGTTGTTTTTTTGCTCTTTTCTATATGTTGCAGACTTGCAGAAGTCATGGAAATGAGAGATGCGCTGGCCACTGGCTGGTCCAGGGGCAGATAAAGCAGAATGCAGGAGAGCAGCTTTAGGAGTGCATACACACAGATGAGTGTTGTACGGAGGGGAGGAAAGCATGAAGTGCTGTGCATGTGTGCTTGTGTGTGTGTGTGTGTGTGTGTGTGTGTGTGTGTGTGTGTGCACGCAATGCAGTCTTTGCTGTTTCAGGTTCACTAGTACAGCAGGGGCAGGGCTTTCCTGCTGAGAGGAGCACCCTATCACATTTAGATCACTGACTGTGTGATGCTGCAGCATCCACTGTAGGCTTTCTCCACTGCCCAAAGGACCAATCACACTTGCCACCTTCTCCTCAGGCTTCAGATCTACAAAAACAAGCTTCAGTGACATCAGTGTGCCCTTTAACCTACATCAATAATGCATATTTTAGATTTTATGCTATACACTTGCCAGACTGCATTGTGTATTTAGCGGTATCTTTCAAATCTCAAACTAAAACACTGCTTTCTTATTAGACAATGTGCAAATGTGAGGTAATTTGCATACAGAAATGCATTTGATAACTGCATTTGATAACTGAGTGACAGATAAAAGCTTAATAATAATGCTTAAACTTGCTTAAATTCAAGTGCCTTGAGTCATACAGTAATTAATTATTTTCCTTTTTTTCAGCTAAAGAACTAGGATATATAAGCTTTGTTCTCATTCATCTGTTTTTTTTGTTTTATGGATATTTTTACATCCATCCAAATATGTTTGGGTTGATTATTTAAGATGTTTATTAATACCAATATATATGTATTAATGGCATAATGAAACTTCAAATATTGACCTAGAACTCATTTTAAATACTTTTACAGTAGAAGATTGAACAGCAGAGACTTTTTAAAATCAAAATGCATGATACATATCCAATATGCTGCATTTTCTATATTTGCTTGTGTTTAGTACATTATTCGGACAGATAGCCTTCAGAAATGTAAGTGTGCTGAGTATAGCCCATCACCTGCTAGATCTCAGTAGCTCATTAAAAGGCTGAAGCTGCATCATTAATGCTCACACTAGCACCAGACACTCACAGAGCTTATTTTTGTCTTTGTTCACTCCCTACCACCGATCTCCCCAGGGCTTGTGAGAGTCTTTTGATCAGACAGATTCTCCATCTCATCCACAGATTCTTTAATCCCTTGGTAACCTCTGCCCTCTGTGAGCTAACTCCAGTTTATTTCGCTAGCTGTTTGTTATTTTTACGCTACTGCATTTGCTTCCTTTGAATGTACAAGTGCCAGACTTACTGGAATAAAACATTAATTTCATTGTAATTGAACAGTGGCAATGAAGCTATTCTATTCTATTTTATTCTATTCTTTGTGGAATTTGCCCTCATTTATCTGTTGTGACTCCCCTCTGTTTGCTCTGCCTGATGCTCTTACTGTGATTGCTGTTGCTTCTTAAATATTCTTGCATCCACACATTCATGTAAGAGGCCTTGCTGTTATCCGAAACGCGACCGCTTCCATGGCACTGTGCCCGCAACTCACCTCCAGTAACACGCTGCTGCTTGTAATGCGTTTTCATACAGTAGTGCTTGAAATCTGCAGGAGCCACAGTTCAACCAAGTGTTATTGAATGCCAGAGCTGCAGATGGTATTTTGGCTCAGTCAAGATAAAAGGAACCAATGTTTGAAACCTCTGTAGGAGGGATAATTATGGCCAGTATGACATCCACATATTCTTATTATTTTTCTCAGTGTTTCCTTAACCACCCATTAATATTGAGAAAATTGTAGGGAGCAGTTGGATAGACCATAATTCTGCAAGTATGCCAAACAATAGCCTACTCATTTTGTGTCTTGATTGAATTCCTTTGGCCTGAACACCTTAATATGGCTCCTGGCTGGGTTACTTCTGATGATGTAATGACTCTCGGTTCCTGTAATGAAGGCTATGCTCAGAAACATTCTGTTAATAAAGGGTTTGTTAATTAACATTTGCCAACTGGATTTTTGTTGTTGTTCTTGTTGTTGTGTTATAAACTCTCTCTCTACCCGTGGCTCTTTACAGTTTTATAATGGAGATTCAAATGTTCTTAAAATTCCAGTCAATTTATGTATGGCTAGATTTAGAATGACTGTATATGTCTGGTATATGCTCCTTTAATATCATTCATCCTTGACGCTGTGTTATATAAGGGGAGATTGCAAAGCCATGAAGTGAGTCAGGAAACACGTGCGCCAGTGCTTTTCATTCCTTACGCAAGTGGCGTGGTAACGCTGTCATTGAGTCGTACTGGCCTGTACAAACGATTACGTCACTAGTTAGGTTGTGTGAGGGGTCGAAACAATGCCACTAGAGGGCAACAAATCTTATGCTGTTATTTTAATACCCTGACAAGCACCCTAATGCACATTATTGTCTGATGCCTTTGTCATTTTAATTACTTCAGCGTTAATGTGTTCTATATAGTTTTAAAAAGATCATTTATTCGTGCAAATATTTTTTTCCTGACCACTCAGTATGAACTATTGGTATTTTACAAGCTAAGTTGATTTGTTGAAACATTTAGAAAATATGCACTGTATGACTACTATAAGTCATCTTAAAGGCATAATTAGATCGTAGAGCTATAGATTCTATTTATAAAACCGTAGCTTTCGATTTCCCACCAGCACTAGATTTCACAGTTCCTAAACTGTTTATGACCATCTGTGAGCAGAATGTCTGATAATGGGGCAATATTCCACAGGTGCAACCACACTGACTCACTACCCGAGAAGCATTGTTAGAAGAGGGACAAGATTACAACTGAGTATTTTTAATTGACTTTGCATAGTTTTAGCTAATTTATTTGTAAGGTGGGAAATGGGATATGATTAAATGCATTTAATTAAGCTGTAGTTAATATTAAAGTGTACTTCGACGAGTCGTGACCATGAAACCTGATTAAAGGTCACTAGATATGCTATTGATCTGGAATGGAGATTTACAAATGACCATTCCATTCACAAAATAGACTTGGCATTAGTTCCTGCCTCAAAATATATGTTAATTGCCTTATCACTACCACAATCGTTATCATCATTTATGCTACGTATATGGATTCATTCATCTGTTTTAAATGAATTGGCCTCGTTCCACCTTACAGAGGCAATTGATTTATCCAGCCTATTGTAACGTCCCAGCGATGTGACTGGAAATGTAGTGAGGCCACGTGATGGCAGTACTGGCGAGAGAAATGACTGTGTAACTCACAGTATTCCAGCCTGATTCTGTCGAGGATGTGAGCCTTCCCTTCCTGTTTTACCAGACCAACTGCACAACGTCCGCACACTCACACCGACTTGACTGCAGTAGATGTCTACCAGGCTCTTATAATGCCTGTGTTCTTGTCTTTAGCATTAAATAGGCGGTTGTTTTGTTTCTTTATTCGCGCTAAATGTTTCGATTAATTAATTTGATGACATTATTTTATTGCAATAATTTATCGCTATACCTCTGGTACAGCCGGAACACTCACGGTTCTCCGGTGATTGTTTCCTCCATATTCTCATGGCGGAGACTAAAATTATTTACCATATAGACGAGGAGGAAACTCCTTACTTGGTAAAATTGTCAGTTGCTCCAGATAAGGTAACTTTGGCAGATTTTAAAAATGTCCTCAACAATCGCCCGGTTAACAGCTACAAATTCTTCTTCAAATCTATGGATCAAGATTTTGGGTAAGTAGCCTACCTTTTAAGCCTGTCTCTTTCATGCGTTAACAGAATGGCATATAATACTGCGTAACCAAATCTGTGTAGCCTGAAAATCAGAAGCATTATGCCAATTCTTCACTTCGCTTCTGTTCAAATGAAGCTGTCATCTTGGCAGCGACGGTTTCACATTATTGGCACCTGCCTCCCATGACTAATGGCTTGATCACCTGCTCCTATTGTAGGGCTATAACATCATGATGTGTTCGTGATGGGACGAATTATGTAGGATCTCTATGTTTGTATTCATTCTATAACCCACATTTTGAATAACCGGCAAAGACGGTCGTCTGTACGGCTAATAGTCGAAGTTGAATCTTTTACAACAATCAGCCAACACAATTGATTCAATCCTGATATTTGGAGTCACTTTTAAATGAACGATTTAATGCCGAAGGGAAATCACAATGTACAGGCCTACTTTTATTATTGTTCCCACTGCTGTTGCGGCGTACCTGCATGGTTGTAAATGTAAAATACATGCTCGGCGTCTTGTAGCTGTCAGCGCTATGGTGCACGTTGAAATCTCTCCGATAATAGTTATTTGGACTGCTGGATTGCTGCGTGCTGCAACGCCTCCAGACCCAGTTTGCTGAATTCTAGTGCAATAATAACAATGTTGCATGGCTGCACGTGCAACAGTGCGTGTAACGACATAAAGACGCCAGTACCGTCGGCTACAGGACGGAGGACGTGTGCTCGCCTAACTTCGGTGTTTTACGGAAGCTTTGTTCTTGCTTTGCCGACTACATATGCGTGGACTACACACTGCGAGTGGTCCTTTAATCTGCATCAACACATGACATGGCTAACGTTACACTAGGTGGTATATCAGTAGGGAGAAAAGCACAGGATATTACATTACATGTAGATTCATTGGCCTATGATGACAGGTTCCGTATTACAGTGTCTACTGCTGTCGTTGCTAATAATTCTACGCGAAGGCTACGCTTTCTCTCTGATCAATTTTCGAAGTAGGCCGCTCACTGGGTGGAAATTTGTAACCCGAAGTCCAACCGCGGCTGCCCGGGAAAACTCGCTCTGCTCCTGAAAGCAGGTGGCGGGGACTAACGGCCTGACTTAAGTCACGGTCACTGTGCCGAGCTCTTCAGCCTCAAGGACCTTGACATGGCGTATTGGCATCCTAATCTCGTCTGGTTTCTATGCAGTAATATGTAGTCAGTTGAACAGTAGCTAACTGTAAGTGTATCTCTAGCTGCCGCAATAAAGATAATTCAGTGATCTTATCAGATACTCGGCGTGTGTCTTCTTATTGTGCTGACGTATTGTTCCATGACATTGACTTACTTGTTTCCATCTGTATTTTGTGCCACGGTTGTTTGCTATGTCAAGATTCTTACCTATTTTACAGTCACGCTGATATAGTAAACGAAGATCTTATTTTAAAAATTGTTTTTATGACAAAATGCTCTAATATGAAATGCAATTCTGCATATTGGAGCGATTTGCAATGAAGAGCAGATATCTGAAACTTATGACATGGATTCATATTGATCATGACACGGATTGCAGTAATGTGGAGAACCTTTATAAGTGTGCTTGCAGTTATTAGGCTTTGTTTGCCTTTTCCTCGCCAACCACAGACCACTAATGAAGACTAACAATGCTAAAATGTACCTCACCCAGTTATGGCTTATGTATGAAATAGTACAAAGATCAATATTATATATCATTATAATTGTTATGACATTACTGCATGTTAAATTTATATTAAAAAAACCCCCTCCCATTTATTGCTACAACACAAAGTACAATATTTATTGAGCATGCAGTTACCTACACGTAGACTAACGCCTAGATTCCCGGGTGTCTTTTTTAGGAATGCCTTCCTTATAGGTGCATTTGAAAGGTGTGTAATTAAAGATGGTATCACTGCTGTTGTCATGCCTCTACCCCTTTACTGTCTGACTGGTATCACTGCTGACCCAGTATTATTTGGGAGGAAGAACCCTGTCCAAGCAGCATTGGTACTGACATCTCAGTGGTATAGTGTAATAGGTGCAGCTGTGTTACTGGGCTTTTTATGTTTCCATGTCACAGCTGGGTTGAGAGTGGTCTGCTGCCCAAACACCCATCCAAAAGACCACTAATGAAGAGTTGGATGAGGTCTAACCAAACTGTATTGCATGGCTATAGTATATAGTGTGTGTATATATATATATATATATATATATATATATATATATATATATATATATATATATATATTCCTAAAAAATGAATGTTTCTAATGAAGTGGGTGGCAAGTTTGAGTTTTACTGCTTCATAATGCACTAATACATTGGTGCTCTCCTGCAAGATCCTGTACTTTTTGAAGACGATTAAAGTGAAAAATGTATGAAACCATTTGTTAACTTATACAAATGCTGAGATCATAACCGATATGCCTATAAGCCTAAGTGTAGTCTGGAAAGGCAGCCTTTGTCTTTTGTATTAGGCCAGCATACAATAACTTGTGCCCCTGTAGCGCTGATGTGTGAGCTACACAGAGCTTCACACTTCTCCCTAAGGCTTCTCACGGTGGCCCGCCGTCCTACCCTCAGAGAGGTCATTAACCTACAAACAATTTTATAGGTTGTTGAATTATTTCACATCATGTAACAGTCAGATGCACATCACAGCCCTTGACTGGGAAGCCAGTGATCCAGAACACTGGCCTCCTTCACTATCCCTCAGTCAGACCACATAGAGTATAAGAGGAAAAAGCAATGCCTTTGCTTGTGACGTCGTTCGCGAAGCTTATATATGCACTACAGTGTTTACACAAGACATTTGCAAACAATCAGACAGCAGAACTGTAGATTAGGACTAGTAAAGACTCTGTTTTGATTGTTTGAATTTGGAATGTTGATATGACTGCTTCTGTTACTGGTGTTGCAGCTAGATTAGAAATAGTGAATGAAAAACTCTTAGTTATTCCTGTGTTTGTTAATTCATTTACACCTATGATTTAAGTTCATCCGGTTGGGTGGTTTAATGTTTGAAATGATTGGATAGACAGGTGTAAATGCTGCAGAGTCAAAATTGTACCATGATCAGGTCTGTTGAGACTAGTTGAGTGGCAGCCCTGGATGCACCAGGGAAGAACTGCGTGTGACTGTCAAAGTGTCCAGATATCGAAAATGCTTTTGACATGATGAAAACTCATTGGGACAACTAATTTTTTGTACAACGTTTACATGCCAGTTGTACATTTTTGTACAACTTTTACTTTATTTAGATTTACCTTACTTCGTTCATGTGGGCAGTTCAAAATAAAACTTGCAATAATTCTTTATATTATAATATTTTATTTTGTAGAATGTAGAACAATAGTATATGGATATGTATGGATTTTCATCACAAGGGCTAATTCAATGAGAACACCCTATTACGGATCACTGGGTCATGGGTTATTATGAATTTACTGGTTGCTCAACCCAATTAGATTTGGTCAGTCCAATTAAAGATTGCACTGATTTGGTGACGTTAGAATTGTCCCAGCCTTCATAATAAGGTAGCATTGCTGTGTTTCCCGTAAGCTGCTCTGTGAGTAGTGGCATTGCCTCAGTGATGTGATGCACAGCTAAAGAGATGTCCTGGGAACAGCACGAAGTGTCACCCTGGGTGAAAGAGTGAGAGGCTAACAAGGAAGTAAAGTAATTACACCATCAGCCCTGACAGACAGTGACTTTACGAACCTGATTTCCCTTAGGTCCTTTAACCCAGTCTGACCTGGATGCCCTCTCAATTTTCAGAAATACATACAGTGGCTAAGTGCATAGGTGAAATGGGCTTTGTTAGAAAGATCATTTGGTAGAGTGAATTCAGTCTGCCCTAACATATGTACCATGTGTAACTGTAGTACATGACAGTGAGATGTGAGACAGTAAGCTACGAGCATATATATAATGTATAATATAATAATATATAATCTATTATAATATATATGATAATTGTACCTTGCCAGCCTATTTATTACAAATTGTTATAACTATCACAAAGTGTACAAAGTAAGGACCATTGTTTCAGTAGTATTTCACTACCTATTGCATACAACATATCCTACAATCATATACAACATACCGTTTGCAACGTCAACATTATAACACCTATATGTCATGTACACATATTTCAGTATTCAGGAATTACTTATGCCCAATGGAATGAATAATACCTTATTCTTTTTATTATATTATTTTTGTTGCTTTAAAGATTCAATATTTATTTATTCAGTATCTCTGTATAGAATGTATTTTACTAGCTGCTGAGATGCAGTTGTGTGCGCTGCTCCAGACTGAGCAGTGTTGTGTACTGTAGTTTGTATAACTGTGGTTGAGAGAAGGAGCCCATTATAGACTGGAACCAGGCCCAAAGATGTGTGTTCACTTACTGAGCAGCTCGCCTGGACTTGAAGTTCTTTCACTGGGTGAGTGATGGAAAGCCCCTCTGGTGTGTCCATTTTTTCATACCAGCAGTGATGAGCGAATGCTGCTCAGTAAATACAACCTTCTTTTGAGACCAAGAGCCATCGGTGCCAAGTTAGAAGAAATGTCCAAGAACTTAAGAGGAATCACAATAATTAGAATTCTTTTTGGATCAGTTGTGCTTGAGAATGGGTCACCTTTTGTTCTGAATTTGAGAGTTGTACAGATACAATGTTATTTATGTCTGAACATAGCAACAATGTAGCAGTCTCCCAGGTGACTGAACATACTCACCAATTAAGTAGCAGTCTCCCAGGTGACTGAACATACTCAACAACAATTTATGTAGCAGTCTCCCAGGTGACTGAACATACTCAACAACAATTTATGTAGCAGTCTCCCAGGTGACTGAACATACTCAGCAATTATGTAGCAGTCTCTCAGATGACTGAACATACTCAACAATTTATGTACCAGTCTCCCAGGTGACTGAACATACTAAACAATTATGTAGCTGTCTCCAAGGTGACTGAACATACTCAACAATTATGTAGCAGTCTCTCAGATGACTGAACATAATCAACAATTATGTAGCAGTCTCCCAGGTGACTGAACTTACTCAACAATTATGTAGCAGTCTCCCAGGTGATTGAACATACTAAACAATTATGTAGCAGTCTCCCAGGTGACTGAACATATTCAACAACAATTTAGCGGTTACTTGGGTGACTGAACATTAAAACATGAAGCCATGAAACCCTGCTGCTTCATACATTCCAAGAGAGTTACACTAATCATCTCACAACCCCAAACACAAGCACAAAATCTTAACTGCAATGTGTAATCTGATGCCTGCTCTCTGTAGTCTGAAAGGGACGAAGATTTGTTCTGGGTGAGTCATGTTCTCATGATTCATGATGTTAAATGTAATCTGGCAGAAGATGATGAACATCAAGTAGCTTTGAACAGTACAGATTCCTACACTCAGACTACTTATGCTAGATTCGCTGCACATACTGTATATAGATTCACTACAAATACTGTATACAGACTCAGACTGCTCATACTGTATACAGACTTGCTACACATGTTGTATATAGCCTCACTACACATACTGTATACAAATTTACTTCCCATACTGCACACAGACTCATATTGTATACAGATTGCATATTGTATACAGATTAAGACTACCAATTTTGCATACAGTCACTACAAATACTGTATACCCACTCAGACTATACACACTGTATACAGGCTCGCTAAACATATTGTATACAGATTCAGACTACCTGTACTGTATAAGATTCACTACACATACTGTATAGCAACTCAGACTACACATGCTCTATACAGACTCAGAGTATGAATATTGTAGCATATTCTGATGAGACTACAGATGCCTAGACTCAGACTACTCATACTAGATTCACTACACATACTGTATACATATTCACTACACATGCTGTATACAGACTCAGACTGCTCATACCGTATACAGACTTGGTACACATACCGTATATAGACTCTGTATTTTCTGTATACAGATTCACTAAACCTACAGTATACAGACTCACTACACATACTGTATGCAAACTCAGAATACACATAGTGTATACAGACTTGGCTGTGCTTCCTGGCGTAGTGTGGCAGGAGTTTTTATGTATTAGAGGTGGCTGGAGGCTGGATGGATTTCCCACAGTCCCTCACTGCTGTGAAGTCCTGGCCTAAGGCCTCATGGAAGTGGATGGGCTAGCCAAGTGAAGGAACCCCGGACTTCCTGTCGTTTACAGAGACTCCACAGAAGGTTGGCAAAGAGAAGGCCCAGTACAGTTTGGCAGCACAAGGTAATTGATTGCAGGGACTAATGGCAAAAGGGACTGTTTCTTTCCATTTAAGCATGCAAGATTTGCATGTTAAAATGTTCTTTAACAGTATATCAGCCACCTGTATATAATAATGCTTTTGTTGAGAGAGTTTAGGTGAGTTGTTTTTGGTTGGATTTAACTTACAGAATTTTGCTTTGAATTGACTAAAAGAGAACATTCTCACCTGTGATTCTGTCTTGCTAATTGTGACTCTGTAAGTACTATATACTCTGTCACCAGACATTATGTAAAATGCATATAGTCAGTATATATTTTTCTTAAAGTCATTAACATTGTAAAAAAAACACAATAATAACTAGAATATATTTTGAATGTGAAATGATGTGGATCCCTATGTCATCTCCACATCCAATTTGTAGTTTGTAATCTTGAGGAAAGCTGTACCAGGATGGCTTACCAAGCTGTATTTTTTCAATTGCATCATTTTAGTGTTCAAGAAAATAAATATTCCTGGAGTTTTTTGAGTTATATAATATGCCCTTTGATCAGTGTTCAGAGTTTTTATCCTGTGCATCAGTAAGGATGACATCCTTTGAGAGAGCAGTTCTTGCTGAAGTGCATGCATCTCTTTACTGTATATTATTGATTCACTCAGCATAATCCATGGTAACAAGCAGCTCCATTATCGTAAGATGTATAGTATTTTAGAATTTTAGAATACAGTTCAATACACTTTAGGATGGCTAATCGCATGATAATATAACCTCTCAAAGCAATTGAGCAAATTAATAAATTAATTTTAAAAAACGGCTTATAATAACACCAAACTGCATAATCACATTTGAGAATCATTAGGTAATAAAATAATGAATGCAACAACCTATGCCCTGTAATTATTACCCCCCCCCCCCCCCCCCCAAAAAAAGCCCCGACAAAAACCCACCCCTCTGGTCTGTAGAACAGATAATCTTCCAAGGCACATCAAGGTCAAAGGAGCATTAGTTAGCCATGCCTGGTCAGGCGGCAGAGAGCCCCCGGTGACTGAGGTGCGTCTCCTGGGTGGGCGGCAGAAGAGGCTGGGCTCAGGGAAGCCTGGTCTAATTAACCAGTGAAAGCTGCATCTGCAGCAAGCCCTAGCCCGCCCTGAGAGGGTGGGGGGGTACAGACGCCCTCCTGGAGGCCCAGACCTGCCCTGAGAGGGTGGGGGGTACAGACATGCTCCTTCAGAGCACACTGAGGATGTTCATTCATTCAACTTAAGCTTTTTTTATGATATTTCCAAAAAGATGTACTTGTGAGCATTTCTAAAGCAGACATAATGCTTTAGAAGATTATTTTTCTTAAGTAGGTACCAGGATTTGATAATGTTAAGCTGAAAAGATGAGGTTTACAAATCTTTTCATGGGTAAATCTGAGCTAATGATGTGTTATTAACTCATCCTCTCACGATGAATCACGAGCTTGATGGGAAAGTAATTTCTACCATTTACCATTCAGCATGTATTAACTCCCAATTACTGCCTTCACTATCATTTCAATCACGCTTCTCTCTTTATCCTTCAACTTTTGAGGTCATTCCCTCCCCTCTCTTTCACTCTTTCTCTCTCTCTCTCTCTCTCTCTTTTTCCTCTTTACGCTGTGTCTTGTGCTTGGGTTCCTGTCTCAGGAGAGGCAGGGCAGAAGAGTTCAGGGGAGAATTTCCACTACAAAGTACAAAGAAGCTTTACACCCCAATAACCTCACTGTGCCCCCACTCATTTAACACACACACACACATATGCACAGAAAACAGCACTCTCACACACACACACACACACACACACACACACACACACACACACACTTCTCCAGCTCTGTCATGCATTTTGACTTTAGCAATACATGCATGCATCCTTGCTGTGTCTTACCTGGGTGATATGTGCTAATGGTGTTGTGATGTCTCATATGTTTCTGTCTGTCTCACTCAGGGTTGTTAAGGAGGAGATCTCGGATGACAACGTCAAGCTGCCTTGCTTCAACGGGAGAGTGGTGTCATGGGTAAGCAACATTCTCTGCCGTCTTAAAGAACACCTTGGATGGAGGAGACCAGAGAAGCAGGCAGTCACATGATGCGACATGGCAGTAGCTGTGTATTCTTAACATCATATATTATCATACTGAGCAGTGCTGCCCTTCCAATGTGCTGGGATCCCACCAAACTGCCTCACTTCTTGTGTCCACACAGGTCCCCTAATCAGAGGAGGTTTAGGTAGAGATGGTATATTCCACTTCTAGGCAGAGATCTGAGAAAGGAATATTTCATATAACCTATGCGCTTTCACTATAGATCATAAAAGTTTAATGCAGCACACTGGTGTCCCATTGGGTTTCAAAGCCAGCAGCCAGAACTGTAGATATAAGTGCTTTCTAATTCTGACCAGTGTGGTGTGTGTGTGTGTGTGTGTGTGTGTGTGTGTGTGTGTGTGTGTGTGTGTGTGTGTGTGTGTGTGTGTGTGTGTGTGTGTGTGTGCATGCATGTATGTGTACGTACGTACATACAGCCCCAGTATCTTATAGCACAACTGATGACCTCTAGTTGTGATATTTTATTCCAGTTCCCTACTGAGTGTGTTTTTATTCAGTCTTCTATTTGTCTGTGTACCATGTGGTCAATCAGGTTAGAGACCACAGTGCCAGGACTGGTTCCAGTGCAATTCTTAGTTCTAGTCCCAGCCCAAGTCTCAGATCAAATCCACTGCCCAGTTTTAGATCTAGTACCAGCCCCAGTCTTGGCTTAGTTCTAATGCCCAGTCTTAGTTCTAGTCTCAGTCCAGGTCTCATCTCAAATCCACTGCCCAGTCTTACTTATCGTCTCAGCCCAAGTCTCTACTGCCCACTCATAGTTCTGGTCCTTATCCCAGTTCCAGCCCCAGCACACGTTTTAGTTCCAGGCCCCCTGCAAATCATTGTTGTAGGGTCTGTGCTGATTACACCCCTATGCATTTTGATTTGTTTGTGTGTGTGTGTTCCCTCAGCTTGTATTGGCAGAAAGCTCCCACACTGATGGGATGTCAATGTGTACAGACAGTCATGCTGAACTTCCTCCACCCCTGGAGAGAACAGGGGGCATCGGAGACTCCAGACCCCCCTCATTCCAGTATGTATTGCCTACCTCCACATATATGCGCACACACTTTTAGAGCAGTATCTAGGCACACACACGCACACACACACACACACACACACACACACACACAGTGCAATCGGCCCTCTCACACATCCTACACACTATCAGGCTTCTCATAGGTCTCTCTGCACACAAATTGACCTGACACAGACCCTTACAGCCCACAGACAGACTCTCTTATTCTCTGCAGCACACATTTTACACTCTTGCATCTCACCCACTCACACCCCCACATACATACCTCCACACAAGCACACACACACACACACACACTATGTATACACACACACACACGCACATACACACACACATACCTCCACACCAACACACAACACACACACTCACATATTCTTTGCTCATTCATCTACTCTGTATATGGCTTGTCCTGTCTACTCCTGTTGGCAGTAATCTCTTCTACAGGTATGGCATTGTTACCAGTAGAGCAGCAATAGCTTAGCTCAAAGGGAATAGATGCACATGGCTCTGGTTCCCCTGTCGCAGTCACTCATCCATAAGCTGCCGGGCTCAGAACAGGACGAGAGGGGAAGCCAACATGTGGTGTTTGTGTCTTGGGCAGAAAAGCACCAGGGGGAGTCCACTCTCCTCTCTTACACAACAGAATACACTGCTTCATACAACAGACAAGCCAAGCATTAAGAGCCTTGTTGATGCTTAAGAGGCACTCGAGGACACAGGGTAACATACACAGGCGTCAAGAGTGACAGAGAGGCACATATGGCGAGGGAGAGAGTGAGGGAGAGAGAGACAGAGTGCTAATGAAATGCGGTTGATTTGGATGTGCTCAATAAATTTTTTTGTTTAAGATTTTTCCCCTTTTCATTGTGTTCTAGTGATTTACCATCTCACATTACATTGCTATTGACTGCCCTCTTGTGGTTAAATTGTGAATATCACTTTTGCTCCAGGTTCATATAAATGCCCGCTAATACTTATGATGCATTTTCTCTTTTATGTAAGATCTCGTGCTTGTTTGACTCCTCTTACACTTGACCAGGCATTTCCTGATGTGTTTTTGACATGAAAGTTATAATCTTATGATAACTTGATGCTTGTATATACTCAGAGTAGAAACATCATTGTTCATATATGCAACAAAGGCAAAACTAATTTTCCCATAGATATATGTCTAAAACATGTATATACACATATTCTATTCTCCACGAGCATCCTGTATTTGTTCCAGTAGTCCACTTCTCATCAGATTGCGCTGGTCCCCCAGCACAGACCTTGTTAACCTGACCTCACAGACCTGAGCAACATCTGAGCCAGTGTGACTCTCTTGTTTTGACCTCTCATTGTTATTGAGGTAGGCAGAATGAAGGACTTTGCCTAAGGCACCACACTGGAGACAGGATTCAAACCCCCAATTTCCTTTACCATGGTCAGTGGTGTAACCCACTGAGCTGTCCAGCAGCTTGGTGTGCCACTGGGAGCACTAGAGGCTCCCCAAACTGGGAGAATGGCTCCCGCGGATCCCAGGAACAAGATCCAAGATCTCTAGTGAGAAGAGTGCAGTCCTGGGAACAGCTAGGATACTAGACAGGACCCTCAAACTCTTAGGCATCTTGTAGAGGACCCGAGATTGAAGGAAAAAATGCACAGAGGAGGTCAGGTGGGGAATATATATACATATGTGTGTGTGTGTGTGTGTGTGTGTGTGTGTGTATGTGTGTGTTTTAGGGGTTCTATATTTTCCATTTGATATGTAATTTCAATATTTTCCTGCTATGACCTACCCAGCCCAAAGAAAACAAAAGCATCCTGAATAGGCAGATGCATTTGTTATCGCATAGAATGACCCATTTTATGCAGTGCCTCATGGGTAATGATAGATGGAGGTTTCCTAAAGGCCAGACTAGTGTGTGGGTGTGCGGTGTGTGCGTATGTCTGTTGCAGAGCTGGGGGAAGCGTCCCTCTCGCAACTCTTTCTATGTTCTGATATAATTCTCGCCTTGCTCAGGTTTCTGGAAAGCCGGTGGCTGCAGCTTTTCAGGTGACATACTCACCTTATGTGGCTTTAAAGGTTTTACTGGGAGGAATGACAAAGTGATCCAGTGTGATAAAACTGAAATATGTTTGCACTGTTATTCCCTAGAAACCTCCTCTATGTTTCTGCAAATACCTCTTATTCCAGGATAGGTAAGGACACACGGGTCAGTTTGACTATTTGTTACACATGTGCAAGTCTGTCTCTGCACCCCATGTACCCCTGATACTTGTGAAATATACAAAATGCACCATAAATACCAAAATATATACTGTGCATGAGTTAATTTGAGTAACAAAGAAACAGAGTTCTGGTTTAGGTTGAATAATGGGTGCTAGTGTTGAATGAGTTTCTCTCTTTCTTGTCTCCTGAGGTCATTTCTTTCGAGATTGAATGTCACGTCTATACGCTGCAGGTATGTGTGTAAGGCAGCTGGCGTTTGTGCTCATTTCCTCGGGTGCGTTGGTGTGTTTGCAGTGCCAATGCAGTGAGCAGCAGAGACGGCCTGGATACAGAGACCAGTGAGACACTCCTCAGCCATCGTAGAGAGAGGGAACGTGAAAGAACCAGGCGGAGAAGAGAAGAGCGTAAGAACTCTTGTCACACATACAGACCATGTGGAGATAAAGAAGCGTGCCTCAGGCGTATCTCATTTGGATCCAAAAATTATTTTGCATAAGATAACAAAGCATAAGATTCCATATCAGGTCATAGCATGTGGATGTCTTGTCATGGATTTACTGTATCAGGTTATAGCATGTGGATGTGGAGGATATTATGAAGGCATTCATGGCTTGATCATATCCTGAGGATACAAACACATGTGGACAGCTTCCTTTAATGAGATATATTTGTCATAACAATTTAGAAAAAATGCTTCTTATTGCACCTGCTGGGACTGGTTTATATACCATGAGCATACCATTTTCACGTACACCACATTCAAATCACTCGAATGCTGTTCTGTGACTACATATTCATTTCTAATACCTGAGAGACCTCGATATGTCCCTGGTGCCACTAAAAGATGTGATGCATCATCCCACAGAACATTAGATGTGCGAATATTTTAAAAAAATAACAATACATTCACCAAATTCATTGCCCTGCAGAAACTGAGTGGTTGCTGTATTCTTCATTTTATTTTCGTTGTTAGTTTCATTATCTGTCTGATAAGGGTTTTAGAAGCTTTTTGGGGTGCTTTGGTGTCAGACAACACACACACACATACTTTTCAGAGTGTAAAAGAGAGAGAGAGAGTGAGTGAGTGTGTGTGTGTGTGGTCCAGTCTTGTGCGTGGTGAGTAAGTGTGAGAATATATGTGTGTATTTGCGTGGATTTTGGCATGTCTGCATGCTTCTTCTCATCCGAGGAGTAAAGGAATCAGCATGTGGAGATCTTTGGGATCTGTGAGATCTGCGCTGTTCCTTTTTGCTCCGTTTACTCGGTTCTACCCTTTCCAGCAGCCGCAGTATGGACGTGTGTCTGGATAACTCCACTCACTCCAACCACCGCTGGGGCTCACTGACCCTTCCATACAGGAAGAACTATATTTAACCTCGCAGCCGCCCTGCCCAATGCTGATGTGGTTCCCGCCTGTTTATTACAGTGGTCTGTCTGCCTGCAGCTTCCCTGCTCATGCATAGTACCTGTCACGTCCACCGTACAGCTCTCTCCCCCAACCGACTCGCTGGAGGCTGCCTCTAGGGTTGTTGCTAATCTCCATATTACCTGTTTGTGTAGTTCACTCTTACATACCATATACCACCCCCTGTGTTCTGAATATGTATCAATATACAGACTCGAGCAGCCAACTATTGACCCACTCATGTCAGTACATGAAGCAGCAAGCCAGTAACAGGTCAGCGAACAGAATCCTTCAAATATCTAATTACCTTTCTTCACATATACCTCCCCCAGACCCACCCCACAACCCACCCCACACCCAGTGTTTCCCCCTTACAGTAATTTGTCTCTGTGTTGGTGACAGTATAGCTCTGCACTCTATTAGATCCCAGTGATCATTAATCATTGTGGCTTAATTAGACTTTAGCGATGGCCAAGTTATGACAGCCCTGTCCCTGGAGAATTAAGGAGAAGGAATGTAGAGACACAACACCCATACACAAGTGTCAAGCTCCACATTGTACTTTCAGTAAAAAGTGAGAAGTCTGGCTAGAGTCTGACAAGAATCAGCATCAGACGCTAATCATTGTGGCTTTGCTCTGGAATTGGATTTATATTCTAGAACAGGGCTGGATGCATAATAATAATAATAATAATAATAATAATAATAATAATAATAATAATAATAACAGCAATGATAATAATTATTATTGTTGAGCTGGGTGCATATTAGTAATAGATGCATATTATTATGAATATAATAATAATAATAATAATAATAATAATAATAATAATAATAATAATTGTTGTTGTTGATGTTGTTGTTGTTGTTATTAAATACTACATTTACAAAAGCAAAATCGTATTCGCTGAATTGTGCAAGCACTGCACTGCTCCGTTCTGTATCCAGTCGCGTGATTTCATAAAAGACAAATTATCTCCAAGTTTGGTAGCTGTCTTGAGGCGCTTGGTTTAGCTGGTGTAGCGCGGTTGCATAGGGGTTGTGCGCTATATCCATTACCTCGCCGCTGGCTAACCTTGCTCAGAAAACGTTTGTTCGTTCTGGCGATCATCATCGCTCAGATATCGCGTTAAGGAAACAAATACGTGGATCGAAATAGCTGTGCGCCCGCTGTCTCCAAGGCACTGTGGTGATGAATGGTGATGCGCGAAGCGCGAGTGGGCGAGAGAGGGGGGGGAAGGTCCTCTCTTATCGCGCGCTCTCGCACGGGTCGCAGTGCGCTGTCGGAACCGCTCCGAAGAGTTTGTGCTCCGTCTCTGAGGTAGGACCCGGGGTCCGCTTTTTTCGAAGGGGTTTGTCAAACCATGCAGGATTCTGTGTTGTCCCCTTGAGATGTACATTTACGTTGTCCGTTCCCGTTAACCTGTTGTGTATAGAAAAAAATGTGTAGAACGGCATCGTGGTACATGAGCATTCTAAAGCAGCTGGGTTTCGAAAACATATCATTGTTTTTTTGAGGGAATTAATATGTTCTGAGGGGAAGTTGAAGTTTTCGTGTGGAAATGCAATTGCGATTTATCAGAGAATGAAATGGAACTTGATTTGTTTTATCACAAATGACATAAATGTTTCATTGTGGAGTATGCAGAGTATTTTTGCTGAGCGATTTAACGCTAGAGCTGAGCACGTGAATACCTCGTGTCATCCGAATTATCGCTCATGACAAAGGTTTGGTTCAAATCCAAAGGATTTGCTTTTTAATTTGTTTCACAGCCAGTCATTAATTACTGAGGAGGCTGACTGCCTCTCTCGTGTTAATCCAGTCCCATCGTCGTCATCTGACCTCCGTAAGACCGAGACAGAGCTACTTTAATAATCTATTTAGAAAGTTTTAATTTTAATTTGATCTGAAGCAGATAGAACATGGATAGACTGGACATGGTGTATGACCTGACAGCATAAGGTCTACCTCATCAAGTTTTTACATTCCAGTACCGCACCCCCAATGATATAATTGATATAATTTCTGTGTGTGAAATATTGTTCTGTGGTGCTTTGTGTGCTAGGAGTTATATTGCTGGGGCAATAGATTTGGCTCATGTGCGTCTCAGTCACATCCAAACGCTGAATATCCATTTAGCCTGTCGGCTGGTCTAGGAGGAATATTGTTTTCTGAAAATTCACATTTGTTAAAGGAAGACTGAATTGGAATGAAATTCTCAAGCCCCTGCCTCCAAATCTCTGGTGCCTTCTGCTCACCAGTGCCCTCTTTTATCTTGCCCTTCTTGTTTATGTTCTGTGAATGTGTTTCACCCACACTCTCTCCTTCTATTACTCATCCTCAGTCAGCCCTTCCCTCCCTCTCGACATCCGTGAGCTGCCAATCAAACCTGAAGACCAATCACTGGGGATCAGAGGGTTCACCTTTCCTGGTGGACTGAGAATGTTGTTCACAGTTTTTAACTGAAGAACTGAGAAGCTTTTGTGCAGGGTGTATGTGCTAGTAGGAAGGGTGGGTAGGGAGAGTGTAACCACACAAAGGGAAGGCAGCATGACCACACCGACTGTGTTGGATTGTTTCGGCATTCCCCGGAAAGTACACGCCCACCCAGGCTCCTTGAGATGCCTCCGCCTCACTCAGGCCTTCCAGCCAGTCCGCTGCCACCCCGAACCTCTGCCACTTCCAAAACAATGTATGTTGTCTGCACCTTTTTAATCTCCCTCATACTGTGCACTTGTGAAAGGGGAGTCGTAGTACTCAAGGTGTGATCAAGCCATATAGTTTAATTGTCAAAGTTCCCACAGAATTTCTTTCAAGATTATTATTATAAATGATTATTAGTTTTGTCCAAAAGGGCAATGCATTGTTGCAATTACCATCCACATACCTGTACTACCTGTCCCTGCTTTCAGGAAAAAGCCTTTCTGAAGTACATCTGTGATACTGAGCCCTGTGTATGTGCGTGCGTGTGCGTATGTGTGGATTTATGCGTCTGCATGTGTGGGCACATGCGTGTCTCTGTGTGTGTATGTCTTTGCGTGTGGTGTGTGTGCACATCTGCATGTGTGTGTGTGTGTGTGTGTGTTTGTGTGTGTTTGTGTGTGTGTGTGTGTGTGTGCGTGTGTGGCCACCCTCAGTCCCGCGTGTGAACGGTCACTCCAAAGCTGAGCGGGGCGTAAGGGAAACAGCAATGGTGTGTGACAGCGCCTCTATGATGAGCAGTGAACTGGAGTCAAGCTCCTTCATCGACAGTGAGGAGGACGAGGATGGCAGCAGGTCAGTGGCTCCACAGCACAGACAAGCCATTATCCAAAAAGCCACTGGTGCATGGCAAGCGTCACACACTTGTTTTGTGCATATTGTCTTGTTAATGTCGTTATTTTCTCAGCCAGTTTCTCGTTATTAATGATCACCATACAATTCTAAAAATAGGCAGTGTAATTTGGCAAAATACAACATTCATTGTTTTAGACCCAGAGTTGCTATCTTGGATCTCTTGCAACGAATATAGCCATAGTGATTCACCTAGTAACACCTGTAAGACTCAACCATGAAGGTGGGGATGCTGAGCTGGTGTGTAGGTGAGAATGAAGTGCCATGGACTATGACCACAGATACTCAGCAGTTTCCTGGTAAACATCCTGGAAGATTTAAATTCCAAATTTTTACCCCAAATACCATCAACATGTCTCCTCTCTCATTAGGGGTATTAATCAATCAATCACTGTTCATTTGCATGTGTTTTGAGATGACTACATGGTCACTGTTACCCAAAGTAACAGTAACAGTAATTGTTACCTACTCAATTAGTGTTACCCAAAGACATGTACTGCCCAGAAACCCATCCTCCTTCAGAAATCCATCCTCTGATCTGGATGAGGTTCACCACAGCGTACATGGACTTCGTTAGGTACTGGGTGATCGACTGTATACCCACGAGTCCATTCATTTCCCAACGAGAAACCATGATTTAATCTGGAAGTCCATCATAAGGTCTGTGGTTGCACTGGAGATGTGTGCAAGCATGCATGCAAGTAATACAGGAACGATCGCTGGAAAACCATCACCTGCATGAAACATGAGTACACCAATAGAGCGTAGTGCAAACAAGATGTGCATTGGCTGTGGTGGGGAATTCAGACCCAAACCCACTGTAAACCACAGGCTTGTGCCTTCAGATCTGCCAGTGCATATCTCCCAGATGAACTGAAAATATTTTATGCCTGTTTGGAGCCTGTAAACAGAGTTATGGCAGCACAAGTTCCTGTATCGATCTGTTGTGGATGTGAAGAAGTTAAACAGTGAACAAAGCTGCCAGTCTGGATGGAATTTCAGGTCGTGCGTTAAACATGAAGTAAACAATTGGCTGCTGTTTTTATAGACATCTTTAAATCTCCCTAAAAACTCCCACTTGATTCCAAAACACCACTGTTAACCCTGTGACCATGTGGAGAGGGTCACCAGCCTCAAGTCCTTGGAGTCACCCTCAGTAATGCCTTCACTTCCTCAGGCATCTGAGGAACGCCCAGATGTCCACTACAGTCCTGACCGTTTAACACAGGTGTGGTGTGGAGTCCACCCTCACAGGGTGTATTAAGTTCTGGTGTGTTAGCTGCCCAACAGAGGACAGGAAAGCCCTACAAATAGTAGTTAAAACATCTCAGAGGGCGATCAGCATGCAGCTGCGAGCAGTTTAGGATGTTTACTAGTACCCTGCACCAACACGCCCCTCCCTTCAGTCCTATGGGAAGCTCGGCTCAGACTCCGGACACGCCCAGCGAGATTCGGGGATAGCTTCTACCCCAAGGCTACAAGACAGCTCAACACACAACACGCTGACTACAGACTGTTCAACACCCACTAATATGCAATATGAATACCTGTCATCTGCTAACTATCTGTTTTACTGATTTCTCCCATTGTTTGTCACTTTGTACTGCAACACTTTGTATTTCTACTCCCAAATTCTACCTGCTTAGAATTTATTTTATTGTGCTTAGTATTTCCTTTTATTTTAATGTTCCACTACTCTATTAATTGTTTAATCTGTGGAGAAGCATATAAGTAAGAAATTCACTGTACATAGTCTAATGAATTTTCTACACATGACAACAACAAACTTGAAGTTGACACCTGGTCATGTGACACCTGCTTAATCAGTTTGGATCCAAACCACTTCACTGAGCCATTTTGACATTGTTACATAGTCAGAAAATATTTTTGAGCGGTTAAAGCACTCACAAAAGTGATGATGGACTATGCTAACTAGACCAACATGAGACATTACAAGAAGACGATGCTGAACGCTTAGGAGTGTATTAGGAGCTATACCCGTTACCATCTAAAGTAAAATGAGAATTCACGACAAATAAAAAATGAAACAAATCGTTTGTAAATAGGATGTTGAGGTGTTTCAGACACCTAAACAGATTTGACTTGTTCTTAAGTACATATATCAACTGAGTAAAATATTTTACTTATTTTCGATAAATTCTTAAATTAAAACAGCTCTTGCTAGTAATCATAGATCTACTGTGCCCCCCATCCCTCACTTCTTTAAGATACGTGTGTACTTTTCCTTACACTAGCACTGTTTTCAATGCATTTTTAAAAATATCTTCATTGTTCATGTTACTTTTCCATAATTTGTGTGTGTGTGTGTGTGTGTGTGACTGACTCAGACTGAGCAGTTCCACAGAACAGAGCTCCTCTTCCCAGCTAATGAGGAGGCACAAGCGTAGACGCAGGCGCCATAAAGTGCCCAAGATTGACCGGGTATGACCTCACACATCAGACCGCAGTGTGTGTGTGTGTGTGTGTGTGTGTGTGTGTGTATTGAGAGCATCTCTTTTCCTCTCCACAGTCATCCTCTTTCAGCAGTATCACAGATTCAACCATGAGTTTGAACATTATCACCGTTACACTCAACATGGGTAAGAGCCCCACAACCACCCTTGCACACACAAACACACACACACACACACACACACACACACACACACACACACACACACACACACACACACACACACACACACACACACACACAAAAAACCACACACATGCATATCCGTTTATGCCTCTCTACCTCCCTGCAGAGAAGTACAACTTTCTGGGCATCAGTATTGTGGGACAGAGTAATGACCGTGGTGATGGAGGCATCTACATTGGCTCCATCATGAAGGGAGGAGCAGTTGCAGCAGACGGAAGGATAGAGCCAGGAGATATGCTCCTGCAGGTGACTAATAGTCTGGTGATAAACCAATAAAACCGTATAATTTTTAAAAAAGCAACAATAAAAAAGAAGTTGCTCAGAACAGTGGATCTGAATTTAAAACTCTCAGTGATACTTAACTCAGGATCTTAGGTGATATGGATTGTTTTAAATCAGGAAGTTCAGGCTAAAACAGTACTGTTTTAAGATACTTTTTTCCCTCGAGATGATACATCAAAATCTTTTCTTTTTAAATTAAACTCATATTTTGAGGGAATTCAGTATTTTTTGCTGAATTCCCTCAAAATGCAGGTTTTATCTTTAAAAAATGTATTGGAAAAAAAATACATTTGAAAATCCATTCAAACAAATCTTAATCTTTGCAGTCGCCTCTCTGTTTGCTTCATAATGTACACAAATGCCAAAAGATTTAGTGAAAAATATGAAACATTCTTCCTTCCCTAATCTATACATTTATGTCGCACTGCTTGTTGGTAAACAATCAAGCAGTTCCTGGTTGACTGTTTCAGAAAGACGCCTAATGGTATAAAATCAAAAATCAAACTGGATCGTATCCACAACAGACAACTCGTATCTGTTGTGTGTTATAATGCTTTTAACGTTGCCCTTCGGACGCTTTTGAAAGTTTTATCACAGGCACATATATGCACAAACTTAGAAAACCCTCTACTGTAAGATGGAAAAAAGCCATAAATGCATCCGAAAACATAAAGTGTGGTTTGGAACACAGCAAAACTGGAACACAACCCCTTCAATGTTCTGTTGCACCTCCCTAACCCACAAAGCAGCTTAATGTAATACCATGTCTTAGCTGAGCCACGGTGTCGCATTAAAGTGATTAAACAGTGCAGGGACACTGGGACATTACCTCTACATCAGTTTTAGAGGATAAACTTTGGATCTAAGCTGGGGGGGGGTCATCCCCTGGGTCATGCCTCCCAGTATAATCAACCATCACCGCTGTCTTCAGTGTCCCAGCCGTCAGACACCTCCAGCAGTTTGCTAATCCTGATTAAATGGCAAGCTGAGGTAATGGTGTCGGCGGCAGTGGATTCCCATATGGCAAGATGCCACCACGATATACAGAGTATTAGCATAGTAATGTTTTTTTCCCCTCTTTTTTATCCATATCTTCTTTAGATTCACATCCCAGGGGCAGCTTAGAGGCATAGGTGTTGCTCCCGTCTGGTTTCTGAATCCAGTTTAGGAGCGTAATAGCTAAGCCGAAAGACATGATGATGCCCAGAGGTGTACGGATTTGATTTCACATCCCCAGATTGGAACAGCAGTAGTGGCACATGACAGCGGCGACAAACAGACCTTTTTTATTTGCTACTTTAGGATATGATCAGCAGCAAAAGCATAATGCCAATGCTGTGTGTCACCGTGCTGCCTGTTAACATACGTGACAACCTTCCTGTCTTTCTGGCTTACAGGTGAATGACGTGAACTTTGAGAATATGAGCAACGACGATGCTGTAAGGATTCTCAGAGAGATTGTCTCCAAGACTGGGTACTTAAAAAGGACTGGATTAAAACCATACACGTTCATCGATGTGGCTGTCACTTGTGTATTAACTGAGCACTTACTGAAACGTGCACCATACTCCTTCAGGCCGATCAGTCTCACTGTGGCTAAGTGCTGGGACCCTTCACCTAGGAGCTACTTCACCATACCAAGAGGTCAGCTTGCACACACACACGTGTGTACAATTAGCCACATACACACACACACACACACACACACACACCGGCTTACACACATGCTTGTGCACAATCACCCATGCACACAGACACACTTTTTTATCCTTAGTTTTTTTTTATCTGACTTGTTACTTGGGAAAAACTATACAGAGCCGAGAACTATGAAGGGTTAAACAAAAACCCTTCACATTGATGTATACCTTAAATACTGAATACAAGACAAATGTTCTGTAATAGACATGCTACAGGGTTATAGCAGTCATTGTATGGATAATACTGGAGAATGTTGTACCCTGAGTAGTTGTAAATTGCATTTCAGGTTGTGTATTCTGTCTTTCAGACAGAAAATTACATAGCAAACAAAGGATGGATGCTTAGTGTTTCACCCTTGGCTCTTGGTCAAGTGCGTCAACCTGGTCTCTTGGTCAAACGTCACCCTGGACTCTCGGTCGAGTGTGTCACCTTTGACTCTCAGTCAAGTGTGTCACCCTGGTCTCTTAGATGAGCGCGTCAGCCTAGTCTCTCGGTCGAGTGTTTGAGCCTGGACTTTCAGTTGAGTGTGTCACCCTGGACTCGGTCAAGTGTGTCAACCTGGTCTCTTGGTTGAGTGCTTCACCCAGGTCTCTCGGTTGAGTGTGTGAGCCTGGTATCAAGTGTGTCACCTTAGACTCTTCATCAAGCGTGTCACCCTGAACTCTTGGTCAAGTGTGTCACCCTGTTCTCTCGTCCAAGTGTGTCACCCTGGACTGTCAATGCAGTGTGTCACTTTGGTCTCTTGTTTGAGTGTGTCCTAGGTGTAGTGGGATACATGTGTTTATTACTTGCTTTGTTTGTTATTTGTCTTGCAGAAACACAGCATTCCTGCATAGTAAACATTGCTAAACAAAAGCAATGTGTCTTGTGCTGCTTTATATCCTCTTTATTAATACGTTTACAAACATGTCAGATTTGTTTTGGGCTACACTAGTTACTTTCAATGAATGACATTACAGCTATGGTTTTTCAAATTAATTATTTTTTAATACAAAAAATATTTCTAATGGAAAACCCCTTAATGCGGTCTTAATTAGACCCAACTGTCTTGAGTTTACTTGAGGATTTAACCAAAAGACAGATCAACAATAATCACAATAGAAACATGCTTGATCTTAAACACAGGGATCATTTGTACACATGTTCAATGACTTCTAAAAAAGTATCCCTGTTTGGTCCCGATATTCCCAGCTGAACCTGTGCGGCCGATCGATCCTGCTGCCTGGATATCTCACACAACTGCACTTACAGGAGCTTATCCACAGTATGGTATGTCACATTCACCTCTGCTTTTGCCCTAAAATTTGAACTTAATTTACCATTCTCCGTCAAAACCAGAAGGCTTTGTGCTTTTCAGAGTTTGACGACCTCCCACTCACAGTCGGGAAGACGGACATGACAACCATTGTGAAGGTGATGCAGCTTCCAGACTCAGGCCTAGAGATCAGGGACCGGATGTGGCTGAAGATAACCATCGCTAATGCTGTTATAGGTGAGCAACTCCCTGCACACAGAGCTGTTATAGGTGAGCAACTCCCTGCACACAGAGCTGTTATAGGTGAGCAACTCCCAGTACACAGAGCTGTTATAGGTGAGCAACTCCCTGTACACAGAGCTGTTATAGGTGAGCAACTCCCTGTACACAGAACTGTTATAGGTGAGCAACTCCCTGCACACAGAGCTGTTATAGGTGAGCAACTCCCTGCACACAGAGCTGTTATAGGTGAGCAACTCCCTGTACACAGAGCTGTTATAGGTGAGCAACTCCCTGCACACAGAGCTGTTATAGGTAATCAACACCCTGTACACAGAGCTGTTATAGGTAATCAACTCCCTGTACACAGAGTTGTTATAGGTAATCAACTCCCTGTACACAGAGTTGTTATAGGTAATCAACTCCCTGTACACAGAGCTGTTATAGGTAATCAACTCCCTGTACACAGAGCTGTTATAGGTAATCAACTCCCTGTACACAGAGCTGTTATAGGTAATCAACTCCCTGTACACAGAGCTGTTATAGGTAATCAACTCCCTGTACACAGAGCTGTTATAGGTAATCAACTCCCTGCACACAGAGCTGTTATAGGTAAGTAAATCTGTACACAGTGCTTCTGTATTTTTAACATTGAAGGGAGTTGATTAATATCTATGGGGAATTTCATATTGGGTTTCTCTTTAACCACTGTAATCATAAACCATGTTTGTATGTGACTGTAACAAAGGTTGAATGCAGCCACCCTAACCGGTACTTGAACCCGTGGCTGTCAGGAGGAAAACATGAGCTCTGACCACTGGCCAGCTCCCTGGCACAGCGGACAGAGCATTTAACCTTCAGTCTTCGTCTTCATTACAGTGAACTTGTACTGGAAAGCAAAACAAAATAAAATAGGAGGCTCTTTCATGCCATTCCCACGCTTTCCTGCAACTGATGGCTTGTTCTATGCTCTGAGGGGAACACAACTTCTGAGACGAGCTTTGTCTGGGGAGGGGCTGGTGAAACAGTCAGGAATGAATAAACAGAAGAGGGGTTTCCTGCAGTGACATGTGTGCAGGACAAGTATTACAATGGAGTTAAAGACTGATACGGCTAAAGGCATCCCACGTTTCTGTAAAATAGAAAACGTAAAAGCACATAACTGGATATAATACTTCTGCTATAACTTCTTCCCACTGACAATAAAGAACTCAGAGTGCTGTGATTGGGATGTAGAATAGGTTTAAACTAAAACTTAACATATAACAGTAATCAGTTAATTACAACACAGTGTAAGCATAAATAGATGAAAGTATTCTATAGATTTCTGTGTGTAAGAGCCGATACCTTCCCAGCCTCACAGTGGGAGATGTTTAGAAACGTTATTCATGGCATATATATCTATGTGCTTTGTTATGTGCTTTGTTAAGTGCTGATGACTTTGTTTTTGTAATCTGAACTGCTCTGATATTAACTTGTATTGCTTGCATGTAGTGTTTGTTTTTGTAATATAGTGTCTTTCATTTCTGAAAGGTTCCTTCTCTTGAAATTGGGGGGGGGGGGGTAATTCACCATCTTTAAAACATTAATTGTAGTGGCTGAAATTAACTACTGCAAAGTGCAAAGTGGACTAATATTTTAGCCTACTACAGAGCAGATTATTCTGACAGGAGAGCAGGCTGAGGTATTTTCCTCAGCAGTAAGGCGAAGAAGACGCATCGCATCACACGCTCCCTCTGAGACAGCAAGGCTTGTCCGATGTCGTTCTGTTGACACATGTGTGTTCAACTAGGGTTGTCTAGTTTTATCGTGTTTTTTGTTATCTGTATAAATAAGTAATGAATACATGTGGATCTTTTGTGTGTGTGTGTGTGTGTGTGTGTGTGTGTTCATTCCTGTGTGCCTGAACCCTCTGTGCTGTAGGAGCTGATGTGGTAGACTGGCTATACTCGCGGGTGGAGGGCTTTAAGGACCGACGTGATGCCCGCAAGTATGCTAGTAGCATGCTGAAGCACGGCTACCTCAGACACACCGTCAACAAGATCACCTTTTCAGAGCAGTGCTACTACACATTTGGAGACCTCTGCCAAAGTACTCCCCACACCCCACGACCCTTCTCAACACAGTCTACCATGTTAAATATACCACATTTCAAATCTGTTTAAAATAAAGTTTTCATGCTATCTGAAAGTAAAAGTTGCCTTCCTGCTTATGTCGGTCCCTTATCCATTGTTGTATTTTTCTCCTCTGCACTCGTCATTGTTTTCATGCTCTCAGACATGGCTTCGCTGAACCTAAATGAAGGTTCCAGTGGTGGTGGTTCAGACTCACTGGCACCTCTCCCCCCACCCTCCAATCCCTGGCCAACGGGGGGGCAGCCTTTTCCCTACCCACCCTTTTCATCAGCGCCCCCTGGCTTTCCCCCGGGGTACTCCGACCCCTGCCACAGCTTCCACAGCGGCAGTGCAGGCAGCCAGCACAGCGAGGGTGGGTGTAGTGTGTGCATCTGTGTGTGTGGTGTGTGTCTGCACATGTGTGCACATGTGTGCGAGTGCGAGTGTGTGTGTGTGTGTGTGTGTGTGTGTGTGTGTGTGTGTGTGTGTGTGTGTGTGTGTGCGCGTGCACTGCAAATGCTTGGCCCACCTGCCTTTGTTTAGACACTGTTAGTGGCAGTGGGACTCCCTTCCTGCAGACTTGTTCTGTTTCTGAACAAGCACACTTGATCCAGCTCACCAAGCTACTGAACTGTGAAGGATCTTGTTGCAGGGGGGGAGGCAACCACTGCACAGAAAGTGCTCCTGTTGACTTGAGCTGGTCAGGCTGCTTTAAAGAGAATTTGAAGCTGAAATCTCCTTAAAGCTCTGAGATATTGTTTGATTATATCACAAAGCTTCATCTCTCATAGGTGTCTTTAAACTTCAAAGCCAAATGCAATTTTTATTCACTTTTGGCTGACATTGAGAGATTGGTGGTAGTAGTCAGGAGCTTTATAACTTCTTATTATATCTTATTACATCTTATTTGCTAAACACAAGGGGCAATGCAAAGATTTGTTCCTTCACATTAATGACTCTTTAACTGTTAGCCCTAAACAGCTTTCTAGAACCATCCATACACATGCAGCCCAGGGCACAGTACAGTGCAGTCGACCTGAAATTTCTCTGCTTCAAAATCAAAACCCATTGTCACATGGCAATATTAACTCACTCATTTCATAACCTCCACCACTGCCTCAGAACTTTTATTTTCGATACATTTTTTTCCCCACAAACCCCATGACATTTTGCTGGTAGTTCAGCGTGACTCATGTCATTCGTAGATTTCCTTCACTCCATAATATTCACTACTGTCGTGTACTGGAGGAGAGTGGAGCAGCTCAGAATACAGCCAAATCCTGGAAGGAAAGAGTAGTTAGAGTGGCTGTGTGGGCATGTTCTGTATGGTGATAATACATTGGAACGGTGGAATGGAAAGAGTGCACTTGGATTTAATGCAGTTGTGATGAGTCCTTGAAAACAGGAGTTTAGTATTAGGTTGCTGTATTTATCTTGTGGTCAGATATTTTCATTAGCTGTGAAAATATTTTGAGGTTGAGGTACAGGGTTTGCATACAGTATATACTGTATACCAATGCATTAACATCACAAATTACTAATAGAAATACCGTCTTCATTTGTGAGAATAAATACATTGCAAAAGAATGAGTGAAGCACGTGCCCAGTTAAGTACCTGATTTGGCCTGTGTTAACAGCACAGGCTGGAGGATGCTAGCATGAGCTTGTTCTGGAAGTATGTCCACTGTGTAACTGTGTTCTGTAGGCAGAGCCTTCTGTGTTCTGTAGATAAGGTCACCGTGTAACTATATTCTGTAGGTAGGGTCTCTGTGTAACTGTGTTCTGTATGTATGGCCACTGTGTAACTGTTCTGTAGGTAGAGCCATTGTGTAGCTGTAGTCTGTAGGTAGGGACACTATACCTGTGTTCTGTAGGCAAGGCCATTGTGTAACTGTGTTCTGTAGGCAGGGTCACTGTTCTGCTGGTGCGGTCACTGTGTAATTGTCTTCTGTAGGCAGGGTCACTGTTCTGTTGGTGCGGTCACTGTGTAATTGTGTTCTGTAGGCAGGACTATTTTATAACTCTTCTGTAGGTAGGGTCACCATGTGACTGTGTGCTGTAGACAAGGCCAATTTGTAACTATATTCTGTAGGCAGGACCACTGGGTAACTGTATTGTCTAAGAAGGGCCACTGTGTTTGGTAGATATGGACACTGTGTACTATAGTTAGGGCAACTATGTAACAGTATCTGTGAGAAGGGTCACTGTGTAATTGTGTTCTGCATATAGGGCCACGATGTAACTATCTGTAGATAGGGTCACTGTGTAACTGTGTTCTGTAGGTAGAGTCACTGTAACTATGGTCTGTAGGCAGGGCCACGATGTAACTGTGGTCTGTAGGTAGGGTCACTGTGTAACTGTGTTCTGTAGGCAGGGTCACTGTGTAACTGTGTTCTGTAGGCAGGGTCACTGTGTAACTGTTCTGTAGGCAGGGTCACTGTGTAACTGGTCTAGGTAGGGTCACTGTAACTGTTCTGTAGGCAGGGTCACTGTGTAACTGTTCTGTAGGCAGGGTCACTGTGTAACTGTTCTGTAGGTAGGGTCACTGTAACTATGGTCTGTAGGCAGGGCAACGATGTAACTGTGGTCTGTAGGTAGGGTCACTGTGTAACTGTTCTGTAGGCAGGGTCACTGTGTAACTATGGTCTGTAGGTAGGGTCACTCTGTAACTGTTCTGTAGGCAGGGTCACTGTGTATCTGTGTTCTGTAGGCAGGGTCACTGTGTAACTGGTCTAGGTAGGGTCACTGTAACTGTTCTGTAGGCAGGGTCACTGTGTAACTGGTCTAGGTAGGGTCACTGTAATTGTGTTCTGTAGGCAGGGTCACTGTGTAACTGGTCTATAGGCAGGGTCACTGTTTAACTGTGCTCTGTAGGTAGGGTCACTGTGTAACTGTTCTGTAGGCAGGGTCACTGTGTAACTGTGTTGTTCCCTCTGTTTCTGCTGGGCAATGGCAGGCTGATGGAGGAGGTAGTCCCACCGCTGGGGTGTCCGGTAAGACTGCCTCCCTCTCTTTCTCGCTCTCTCTCTCTCTCTCTCTCTCTCTCTCTCTCTCTCTCTCTCTCTCTCTCTCTCCTCTCTCTCTCTCCCTCTCCCTCTCTCACTCTCTCCCTCATGTTCATGCTTCGCACTGTGACACAGGCAACTCGCTTGCTTTGGTTTCCTTCCATTGGCTCACCTGCCTCTCTGTCTCTGAGCATGTTTTGGTGGTGTGCAGTTATGTTAAAAAGAAATTCACCATCTCAAAAGAGCTGGATAACTTATAAATTATACTTTCACTACAGACTTGTATCAGAGTGTTGCTGCTTACATTTTGAGAAGTTAGTGATTTTCTTTTTTGATACAAAGGGAATCACGCAGTCTTTCAGTTGCAAGTGTGGTTTGTTATTTTTGGTGCTTTTTCATTTTTTTCTGTGATACAAAAACATGAGCATCTAGTAATCATTCACATATCCATCCAAAATCAGAATCATCCCAACCTGATTCAGTCAAAATGTGTATATTATTCAGTGTTGTTCATGCAGTGTAATTGTCTTGAAAAATCAAAAACAATTCATATATCGCTAAATGTAAGTTCATTCACTGTTTAATCAGATGCAGTTCAACTTGGTCCATATTCGACATGACACGACTCCTGTTTTTCACCTTTTTAATTGTTCGCCTAAATGTGTATTTGGATCAACATTTGAACAGATTTTATTTAAGATGCATCAAAATGTTTAAAAATCTGGGAAGAGTTTTTTCTGTCTTTTACCAAACAAGATGTAGGTGATGTACACTATGAAACGTGTCTGTGCAGGTTTGTAATTTGCTTTTTTCTCGCTTTCAGGAAGTCGCAGCAGCAGTTCCAACCCCAGTGCTGGGAGAAGCCAGCGGCCAGTGCCCCGGGACAGGGACCGCAAGTTGACAGGCAGTGGCGGCAGCCAATCAGAAACAGGCACTCGGGGAGGGGGTAGGTGGGGCGAGCGTTCGACCAGTCAGCTAAGCCACCGCAGCCACGCCATATCATCCCATAGCCACGCCCACTCTGGACATAGCAAAACCCACTCTCACCGAAGCCGAGTGCCCTCACACCATAGCCGCGCCTCCTTCTCCTACAGCCATGCCTCCTTTCACAAGCAAGGCCACACCTCCTGTGCGCACAGTGAACGGAGCCACGCCTCCTCTTACGGCCCTCCTGGTCTGCCTCCTCCCTATAGTCTAGCCAGACTTCCCCCTAAAGGGGCCATTAGCAGTGGGCCCCCAGGGGCGCCACCAGTCCGCGAGCTTGCGTCCATCCCTCCAGAACTCACAGCAAGCCGTCAGTCATTCCAGCATGCCATGGGTAACCCCTGCGAGTTCTTTGTGGACATCATGTGATCGCGCAACGCTGCTCTGAAACATGGGCAGGAGAGGTGGCGTGTGGGGTCAGCACTCTCATGGCTCCTCTCTTCTGTCTCCATGCCAACAGCATACACAAGTGCTCCTGTTCAGTTAGTCCTGCTTTCCTCCGAGGTGTAGCAGTCACTTTCCACTTTTTTTGCTGTGACTCTGTGGATTTTGGCTCTGGTTTGTATGGAACATGTTGAAGATAATCACATGGGGCAAGTTTAAACCAAAGTGTTACATGGATAAAATCACTATATAAATAGACATTGGTGATTGTTTTTTCTAGGCTGATAACAAAAAAACAACAAAACGTCCACTGAAATTAGTCAAAACCTCTAGACAATGAGCCACAAAATGCACCTATAAGATAAATGTGTTAATTTTATAAAATATAATAATTAACCCATCTTACATCTACCTTTATTACCACCGCAGATGTCCTCCAGGGGCACTGTTAAGCTGAATTCATACTAGACTAGAAGACAATCAGACATCCCCCTCTGCTGGTCAGAAGCTGTCACTACACAATTTCAAAGCTTAGTAAACAGGTAAACAGCCCGCATTTGATATGCCTGCAAACCAGTAGAGCATTCAAACCAGTTCCAAACCCAGTCCTTTAGTTTTCATAATTTCATACTCAAAATTTACTGATATTGATATACCTTTGAACATTAATGAGATAGTTCTCTGTGTCAAACTCTAAATAAAATAAATTGTGCATTTTTACCAATTACTCTACCCTGGCTGTAGACCTCTATAATGTCTCTCACCAGGCATCTATAAAGTACAGACAGATGTTAACTGAGGTCATTATATTCACATTCTTTCACTTTGGAATTACAGGGTAAACTCAAGAACCTGGAAAGAGACATAGACAGAGCGAGAGAAAGCATAAAAACTGAGGTGTCATCAGCTGCGTAAGCCAAGTGCTTCTGAAGTTCTAGGAGTGCGTGCATATCTTCATTTATTTTATTGTAAGCTAAACAAAACTGCAGTTTCCCTTCTCTTGGTGAAGAAGGGTTCAACAGCTTCTTTTTACTGTGATGGAAGGGGCATGGTTACCTGCCAGTGCTATCTAAACAACATGAACCAACAATCTGTAGTAATGTATGTTTGCTTGTTGTTAATGTCAATTTGAGCAGAAATTAGTGGCAAATGTGTCGAAATTCCCTCTAAATGAAGAGTGGGATGTGTTTAGAATACTTTGTGCTATTGTGAGGTATCCACCTTCTTAACATCCTGCCTGCCCTCGAGTTACCACAGCATTCAACCTACCTGGCACATCTTATATGCACATCTTAGTGTTAAACATTGTACATATTCAGGTGCTTCTTTTATTTCTGTCCAATGGGAAGATGGGGGAGGGTGGAGTCACAGTGTACAGACTTCCATTTTTATTGTACATATGAGAAATTAAAAAAAATGTATAAAATATGTACAATAGGTCATGGTCATGCCTTCTTTTGTAAATTGATGTAAAATGCAAATTTGATTACACATGACTGTGTGAATACAAGTTGAAATTTCATCTGGAAGGTGTTCAGCTGTTTTGTTTTGTATTTCATATTTCTCATTACTGATCAAACACATTCAATTAAAAGTGAGCAATGTGTGGAAGCATATTTATTATTACCTTCCATCCTAGTGGGAAGTGTAGCCAGGTACTGGCAGAGAAACAACAGCTAAGCATAAGCTGTTTCAAGGTGTTTATTAGTATAGGTGTTGAGTGATAGCTGATTAAATCAGTATTACTGTCTTTGTGAAACACAAACATGTTCTCTCTGTTATGCCTACATAACAGCTGATTAAACCAGTATTGCTGTCTTTGAGAAAGACAAACATGGACCAATACTGCAAGTGCCAATGATTCCTCGAGCATATAACTTGGGTGGACATGACATGACAAAATAATCTATTGCTAAATCATTTCACAACTTCCTGGTTTCAGACCTTTTAAGCTTTTATTCACTTTTTTTTTTCCAGTGATAGCAATTTAAGTATGATCTAATCTTAAATAAATACATTTCCTGCAACTCAAAAGACACCCGTCCATCATAGTACTCTTAATAATCAATCATTCATGTGTATGTACTTGTTATTGATGTATAGCTAAATGAGTACCCACAAGGTATATAAACCATTGTGAATGTAACCAGTGTGTCTGAAGTCCTATTTCTGATGCAAAGCTGAAAAGCTATTGTGGAAGACAAAAAAAATACAAAGAGATTTTAATTTTTTTTTCTTCTGAAAACAGGAATATAGACACTTATTCACATAGTCCACAAGTTTAGTGGTGAAAGTTCTTTGGTGGTCACTCCCAATTCCGCTCTCTTAGTTCCCCAAAAAAAAACAAAAAAAAACCCACATCATAATATACCAGTACAAAATACTACCACTGACCAAATGAAGTGTTTGTGCGTGTTTCTTTGAGGATAGAGAACTCCTAGGCATTTCCAGCAAGCTATATAAAATAACTTCATACTTCAGTTCAGTTCAGTGATCCTGGAGCATTTCTCCCATAAGTGGTTCAGTGCTGCGTCCACTGGATGTTCTTCAGGTCAATGCCCTCTTGTACCATTTCCCACAAAGGGCTATAGGACACAGATCAACTCAATGACAGGCAGAAAAAATCAAGTTTTAAAAGGCATAAAACTCATGTTTGAAAGGGCAGGCTTTGATTGGATGACAACTTATTTTATTGGCTAGTAAACAAATTTGCTACAAAGCCAATGTGTATTGCATCAATTACCTCATTTCACGCAGTCGTTTAACCTGTTGAATGCACTTTTCAGCTGTGTAGTCCACTTCCTCCTCTGTGGTAAAACGCCCAATTCCGAACCTGTGCCCAGCATCTGATGTCATAAAGGCACTTCACAGCAATTACTGCACCATGAGATACTCCACATCTAATGCCAACCTGATTGAGGAATGGGCCAGGTCCTCATCTGTCCCTATTGCCCTCAGTACATAGGAAGGCTCCAATGAAGCAGAAGTGCATGCACTACAAAACAACAAAGGGCAATTCTCCATTAATGTGAACAAGAGCAAACTGTTAGATTTCCAATTTCCAACAACTGACCTCCCAGACGAGAGTGCGACATCCTTTAAGGCCATCAGCAGACTCTCTCCCTCAACATAAGCAAACGATAAATTGATGCACCCTAAAAGTCAATAGTGAGCATCACACATGGCAGTAATGTTCAGTCAGTGTACAATGGGATAAAGTTTGATCCCATAAAGTTGGTACCCGTTTCTCAGAAACAATGCGTCTCACCTGGGTACCTCTGTTCTGCATCTCCATTGAGTATGACATAAGGGACATCAGACATGATCCTCTGCACAAGGCGATTGGCAAGTTCAGACACTCGGCCATGGTCATACTGGAAAAATAGGCCATTGTTAGTCTTAAGTTCAGACTACTCCACAAAATGTTTAAAAAATAGCATCACTGACTGCAAAGGAGTGACTTAAGTCCTACCTCCATCTCTTGCTGGGCAATTTGACAGGCAGCCCCGAGCCCCACAACCAGGGGAGTGGGCACGGTGCCAGAGCGCAGACCCCTCTCCTGACCCCCTCCACTCTGAAGGGGCTCAATGCGAACCCTGGGTCTCCTTCTCACATACAGCGCACCCACACCTACAACATGCACATCAGCAGTCCTACTTCCATACTGTCTGGATCAAGCAAAAACTGTGTTCAGAATTTTAAGTCCCATTTAGGATTGGGATTTAATTATTTTTTATTCTTACTGAAAGGACTTGTGTCGAGATGAAACAGTTATTAACAAAAAAACAACTTATACCTTTGGGGCCATATATTTTGTGCCCACTAATAGACATCAGATCCACTTTCAAGTCTGATACATTAATGGGGATTTTTCCAATGGCCTGAGCAGCATCCGTGTGGAAGAACACATTCTTGGCCCTACATATACGACCTAAGAGGGGAGAGTGTGTAAGAACAGGAGGAAAAGCAAGGCTCTGCTCTCCATGTACTAGTGCTAGTTAAATGTGGAATAGTGAGCAGGTATAGGGGATTACCTATTTCTTTGATAGGTTGTTTGACTCCAATCTCATTATTGACTGTCATTATGGATACCAAGCTTGTATCAGGACGCACCGTTTCCTCTAGTTGCTGGAACAGCATAATAGAATAATACAAATATTATCTTTCTTTAATCCTTAAACAGAAATTAAATGATAAATTAAATGTACAACATGAATGTTGTCGACTAAACAAGTCTGGCATCAAAGTCTGACATATATGGGCAATATGTCACACCTGTAAGTCAATTATTCCATTGCTTTTTACAGGCAAGTATGTTACTTCAAAGCCTTCAGCTTCCAAGATACGACAAGAGTCCAGTACACACTTGTGCTCTGTCTGTGTGGTGATGACATGCTTCTTCTTGGCTTTATAGAACCGGGACACACCCTGAGCACAAACCAGAATGAGGGGAAGGTATAAATCAATCGTTCTACATCACTGTACCCTGTATATTCTGTTCTGCAAATCCAGGCCTAAACGTTTGCACGTGTCACTTTGAGTTCCTTCAAAGTCCCATACTCCTGTAAAAAAAAAAAAAAAAGAAAGAAAATGCTTACTTTGATTGACATGTTGTTGGACTCTGTGGCACCACTGGTAAACACAATTTCTCGTGGATCGGCCCCAATAAGATCTGACACTTGCTGAAGGAGAAAAAACACCGGTGTTCACATAAACAGCATTTTTTTTTACAGATAGACCATTATTTATCTTTATACTTGATAAGCAAAAACAAACATGTGACAGTGAAACAGAGAAACACTTGTTTACAGAGAATGAACACACACAGCTCTTCTGGAAGAAAGACCGTTACTTTTCTCGCTTTTTCCATGGCGCCCTCACTTTCCCAGCCATACGCATGGGTCCTAGAATGTGGGTTGCCATAGTAGTTCACTTGATACGGAAGCATAGCGTCCAAAACTCTTGGATCCTGTTAAGCAGACAGACACATCGCTGCTCGAAAACAGTGACAACCAAACAACTCTCACGTGTAGCTTGTAAGGGGGGGGGGGGGTTCTGTTCTGACAACACGGATTCATCCAAGACTAAACTACATCGGAGAAAGCTGCTGTGCGTTTCTGGAAGAGGTATTACTTAACTTTTAACGCCCACATTATGTATTCCTGACCTTTATATTTAGTGTATTTACATTAAAATACCTACCATTGGTGTGGTCGCCTGAAAGTCCATGTAAAGTGGACGGAGCTCGTCCTCCTTCAGTTGCCTACTTTGTATTCCTTCTGGGGAGGGAACATGCAGTTACTGGCGTTAAGATCATGCCACACTGTCACGGTCTAGTTTACACGCTGCTTGCGCGGTGCGAACACACTTCAGTAAACAAGTTGCAAAGACAGTTTTCAGGCTAACAGGCTAGGCTAGCAAGTTAGCAAAGCGAGCTAGCTAGCTAGCACGAGCACTCCACTTTAAACCGACGCGGTGCGACGGGGGATATTACTGCGACGGAGAGGTACCACTGCAGGCGGCCGCGGTTACCTCGCTGTCTTGGAGAGGCACCGGCGGAACTTTGTGCACAATTCAGGCGAAAGCAACGGGAAATCCCGCGCGCGCCCACCACAAACGTCCTCGCGCCACTCTTGCTCATCATTTTCCAGCAAACCTAACCCTCGCCTGGAGGTTTATCCGCCACAGAAAACGACAGGAAACGTTATGGACAACCGCGATTAAAGTGCGGTCGTTATTTAAACGCCTTTCGTAGCGCAGGCACGCCTTGTCGAAACGCTCAAAACACTCGCGTGCTGCGCATCAACCAGAAGTCGCGCTTACGCCAGAACCCACTGTAATGAGGGGCGGGTACTGCCTGTCAACGAAAACTCTGATTGGTCACATCTGCAACGCAGAACAAGTAACTCCTGTCAGTGAAGACTCTGATTGGTCACATTTTGCATTTTAGGCGGGATTTTATGATTCAGTCCAGATACATTGATTCAAGATTAAAACGCGTAACTTTTCCGCCGGAAATCTAAAAATGTCAACCAATAGAAATGTCACTTTGGATCAATAGCTTGTATTGGTTCTCTTAAAATGACATTGTCAAATCACCACTTATAACTAATGAGACTAACGGTAGGCTGTGTAGTTTTGTATCTGTATCTGAAAGCACAGGTTATAAATTGTATCACGTGTTTTTGGTTCTGTGTTGAGCAGCGTATTTATTTGTGTCCGACTACTAGAGAAGATGTGTTCTCTATATTACCAATTTAGTTCATTTTTATTGAATGTCTAATGCAAGGTTCACTCTTTTAGTAACATCTCCCTTCAATCCAGCAGAATGGCACTCCGCACTGATAATCACTAATGACCACAACGATCCCAGAGCTCGGTAAGGTTGTCCCCAAGCCAGAGGTCACTGCGCTTGCAATTGCTCTTATGAGCTTGTAAAGCTCGGACTGAAAACCGAGCTTCTCAATAACACGGAGCCACATGGACTGGGAATGACTATGCAAAAACTGTGCAACAGCCGAGTTGGACATGTGTCGCTGCAGAGGACTCAGGACAAGTTTCTAATATTTACTAGTGAAAGACAAAGCGAATTGATACAAACAGTTGTCCGAGCAACTGAGTAAACATCTAATGCCTACTTCACGATAGGACAGCCCCCGGGGCTGCTACAGAAGAGCAGGACTGTTTCAGACTAAAACTGCTACTAGGCCGCAATGCCTTTGGCTCAGTTGAGGCCACTATAGAACAAGAATGTAGCAGTCACTTAAAAGTTAATTCAGTTTTACTTTAGTTTACACAATCTAAAATTCTGCATTTCATTTAGGTCCCATACTGCTCACTGTATGCATTAAGAGCTATTAATGGTATTGACCATCACATTGTCAGCTTTGTAAAATTTCTAAAATTATGTTGTTTTGGAGGGTGCACTTGGCATATTTATGCTCTTTCACACATTAGTACAAACCAAAACCCCTGCCAACATCATGGCTTTATTTGAAATGACCTGTTCATCAAGAATTTTACAAAAACAAGTCTTAATTAGAAAAACAAGATACTCTGAAACTGTATGGTCTCTATGAACACAAGAGGATCTCATCTGCCTTCTAGTTCCCACAGCTCATAGAGCCCAAAACACTGAATATGTAGATATTTAACCAAAACTGCAGGGTTTTATAATTATTTAAAAAAAAAAAAATTAACATTTGTATGTGTTCCTAACTGTACATTCTCAAGTAGTACTCATGCCAATCACAAAGACAATATGTGGTAGGAGACAAACTAAAAAAAAAAAAAAAAAGTAAGAAATTACAGGACAGGGTGTGGGGAAGCAAAAACAAAACTAGGCTGTACATAGAAAAACTTTAATGCCAAAGTAATGTAAAGGCATTTGAACATGACGCTCAAACCTCTAATCGTAATTAAGAAAGAGGAAAGAGGTAAGGGAGGAGAAGAAAAGGGCACAGGCAACTGCCATAGTTCGCATGACTGAAATATTAATACATTTGCCCAAGTGTTAAAAAGAGAGAGGAAAGAGAACAGACTGAAAAATGACTGTCTCCAGGAACAAGAGATCACCGGCGAGTGGGCACAAGAAGCTGGGTGGCTTGCACAGACTCTGGGAAAAGATTGTGGTATGTTGGCAGAGGGACATATGCGGCTTTGATCATTTTACCTGTGGGGAAAAAAACAAAAAAAAACAAAACATGAAATGGCACATTCAGTATGAGAAGATAAAGATGCTCAACAACTTAATACTTCAATAATTATACACTTAACAGCCAATGTAGCAAACCATGTTCCAAGAGTTAGACATGTTGTCCTACCTCCAAACCAACGTCCATGTAATGCACTAACTGCAGCCATTGCGGCAGGGATGGTTGGGCACTTCACATACACATTTCCCTACAAAACAAACAAAACGTAGCTGGTACCAGAATGGTTGTAACAAATCACCTGACAGCACTAATGGCGTGACTAGTTCTAACTTCAGCACTACCAAAGTGACCCTGAACGAATTACTGAAGTCAGTTACCGATACCTGTCACTACCATCAATGTTACCCTGGCCAATACCCATTAGCCCTACTACTATAACCCTGACCATTGCACAGATTACCACAAACCTCAGCAGATTTCTTGTCCACATATATATGTATCACTCCTCCATGTTTGTTACATTCATCAATGACATCATCTTGGATTTCAATATCCCATCCAGGATCATTTTCCCTATGAACACAATGTCACAAAATATTGAAACTTCAGAAAATATTAAGCTCTTAATATATTGGACACGACTTTATGTACAATCGTATGAGTTAATGTATTAAAATTCACAACACTTACGAATTTGGATCGAACATGTTGGAAAGCTGGAAGCAGTGTGTGGCAATTGGCTGAGATGGCAGATTCAAAGGTTGGTTTGTGGGCACGTTGATATTGAAGCTCAATCCAGGATTCATAGCCGCTAATACATGACAAAAGAATTAATGAATAGAACGTTAATTCCCCAAGTGATGAAACAATGAGTATGAAAACATGTAGCCAGCCCTGTAGTAGATAAGCCCTCACCTGTAGCTGCTGCCATTGCAACCATAGAACCACTCATCTGAAGCGCTTGCTGTGCAGCTGGGGGGATTTGCAGTCCAGTACCTTAAAAAACACCAAATTGAATGAACAAACAGATGGTAAACAACAGATCATCCCTAAATCCTTTGCATCTTGGCTATCAAAAAGGCCAATGGGCAACAGGAAGCTGTACTAAATGTTGCCCCCTTTAGAAGGAAAGGGCCTTACCCTCGGCTAGCCGGGCCATGAGCTGTAGCCTTCCAGTAGTGCCCAGGTCAATACCAGTCCTTTCCAGCTCATCGTTATCCAGGAAGGAGCTGGCGGTGGAGGCATCAGTGCGCTCAGTAACATGGCCCACCTTCATGGGCCTGCCAGCTAGCTCAAAGCCATTAAGCTGCTCCAGGGCTTTCTTGGCACACTCTGCATCAGCAAACTGAATGGGAAGGAAAATCCAACAAATGACTATATAACTGCTCTCCCGCATATACCATTGCAGATTGTTAGAAGAATAAACATTTAACTGAGGAAATGAAGGTTATTAAAGGCTATTGGAATCACTTGTATGCAAAATGCATTTAGTATTAACTCACTGTAATAAAGCCATAGCCCTTGGATCTCCCGGTTTCACTGTCCATCATAAGCTGTATGCTATCAATCTGTTTGGAATAGAGCACAAATGAAGAATGTTTTACCTCACACTGTCTGTTGAGATAATTAAAGTTTAAGAGAAAAGTTAAGCAAATAGCTGAAGCCCTCACCCGTCCAAAAGGTTCAAAGATGCCCCTGAGCATGTCTTCTGTGATGTTGAAGTGCAGTGAGCCAACATACAGCCTCATAGGCCCTGCACTGCCTTTCTGCAGATTGTTGGCATTTGCAGCTGCTCTGTTCTTTTCAGCCTGTAAACAAGAATGAACACTTTCAGATGAAGATACATGAAGCACAAAGCTCTTTTAAACAAGCTGGTGCGAGATGGTTTCTCCTACCTGTGAAGCTTGAACAATGATTGGTACTCCCAGCAGCCTTTGTCCAGACAGGCCAATTGCCAGAGGCACAGAAGTGGCTTCCACAAACTCGATGTAGGCAATGCCTTTGGATCTCCTGGAGTTTCTGTCAGATATCATCCTCACATCCCTCACCTGTTGACAGAGAATAAAAACCAGCACTGTAAAAATCAGAACTAGCAAAATAAGTCAAATATCTAGGAACTAGAGGAGTTGACACAGACACAGACCTTCCCCACAGCAGAGAAGAACTCCTCCAGATCCCGTGGCCGAATTCTGGCAGCAAGCTGCATGCAAAAAACTGTGCGTGCATCCCTCTCTTCAGGGGTGAGGTTATCTATGGGCTGTCTATAGGCAAATAAGTCACTGACAGTTAATATAGTGCAAATAATTTATTTTTATTATATATATATAAAAATAAATAAAACATGGATTTCTTCTAGTTAAAACTTACCTGATTGGGCTCTTGTCTCTCTTGAAGGGACTGCGGCTCCTAGACCGTCTACGGCTACATGAAAAGATTTTCAGTTAATGTCATATTTCCACCTTTCAATTCATACACTTAACAGGGAACTACCCACACAACAAAAATATTATCATAGAAACCTTAGTTTGATGGCAGGTGGTGGGCCAGTCTTCCCCCTGGAACCACCGTTAAATTTCGGCCCAGAACTGTGATTTAAAAACAAGGTTTATCTCAGCAGCTACGACTGCTCTACTCCTTGTGGTCATCATGAAATTTAAGCTTTAACAGCTTAACAGGGGACACCAGGGTGTTTCTGCTCACTTAAAAACTTGAGTTTTCAGGGAGCACCAACCAGTCAAAACTAAAATGTTAGCGCACGCACTGAAAGTCCCTTTTACACAACCACTTTGTAGACATTTCAAACAAAAATACTGATACTCCAAAAATGAGGAGCTGTATCAAAAATATATAAACAAATAATAAAGACATCCTGTATTTATGTGACTTTACAAACCTAACCAAACCAATATCTACCTAAATACTGACATGCATACATACAAGGAGGGTCTGAAGCGTCCCGCGCGCTCCTTGCTCCGGGAGCCGCTCCGCTTTCTCTCTCTGCTGCGGCTGCGCCGCTTGTCTCTGCTGCGGCTCCTCTTGCGCTCACGGCTCCGCTCACGACTCTTGCTCCTCTTGCGGTCTCGACTTTTGCTCCTCTTTCTCTCCCTACTCCTGCTGCGACTCCTGCTCTTCTTTTTCCTTCCATTCAAAAGTTTACACTTCATGAATTTGAACATGTTTAGCTCACCATATTCAGCCAACTTGTGTTTGTTATAATAGCACATGCTTAGGGCTGGCTTCCTGAACATGGATTAAGCCTAGTTGTGGACTAAACAGTAAATGTTCAAAATGAATGACCACTGCCAAGTTCTTTGTTTCTTTTAAGCCTGACCTGGGAAGCCATCCCTTGGAAACCAATTCAGTTCAATAAAAAAATTTGCATTCTTCAGATAAATTTATATTCACTTAAATGCATCAGATTAAAACAGACTTACTTCTTGCTTCGCTCTTCATGGCCATTGGAATTTACGGACTTGGTCTCATCCTAAGCAGGGTCGATAGAAGAACATCATGAGGAGGACGGCGTAACATTGCAAGTCGTAAGGATAAAGGGGGATGGGAACAAAAGAGAATATGATATGATCATTAAATATGTGTTCTTTACACTGTTAGTGTGTGTGGGGGCAACGTCATTAAACGGGGCCATTAGAACCACAAGGCTGCCATTTTCCTCCTTCCTTACTAGTGTCTGTAATACGTATGTGGTACGGTCAATAGGTCAAAAGCTAGTGCTATGCTGTGAATGTAAAAATGGCATGTTTAGTGACTTCATCCTTTCGGCAGCCTGACAGATTCAGTACCAAGGCTATCTGTGCCTATAAGACCCAAAGTGGCAACGCTAGCAGCCAGCCACTAAGCGAGCTCCAGTGGTGGATGCCATTCCAGTGATCTTCACCCCCATTTGCCTTCGTGGATTGTAAGAGCTCGATGCCACCTCTGTCACACATCTCGCCCTGAAGCAAACAGGGATTCACACGGCTTAGTAATATCGACTCCCAAAGAACACCTAAAGCTGAGATGCTCTTTAATGTTCCTAATGATCTGCATGAGTGACTTAAAACAAAGTGGCCATTTTTATGCAATAAAAAAAGGCACTTTCGTGTGAAAGTTATTTTGCAATGTGCAGAGAGCCATCATTTCTTGTTTGTCAGGCCCAGGAAATAACCACAGATCTGTATATGAAAGTAAACTGCATGCATAAATATTTAATGCATGAAGTGATCAATTTCCCTCCAGTGTCAATATTAACTTCCTGGTAATTAGTTATGATGCTCATCTCTGTTCATTTCCAGTCCCACAAGAAGAGGGGAGAAAAAAGAAAAGAAAAAGAAAACAAACATTTGAAAACTATGTGGAATAGCCTGTATGCCAACTCCAGCATATCTGTAATGAGAATTTTAACATTTAGGCCATCATGAGATTACTTCAACAGCTACAGTAATATTCTATGATGAGACATGCAGACTAGAATTATCCTTCAGTAACTTTTTATTGAAAATCATGTGAGGATAGCTGCTAAAAATACCATGCATTCAAAAGCGTGAATAGAGTCTCCAAACACTTCATACCAGCACTTAAATTCATGTGCATCCACTGTATTATTTTGTCGGCACCAAAATCAGCCTATGTATTTGAAACCAAGGGTACCACAGTACATCAATATATGGGGCAATTACTACCTTCATTTTTTTGACAGTTCACACTGGAATTCATGGGAGTAGAGGTGAGATATAGGCATGTCTACAAAAAGAGATAGATGGGCATTTATTCATTGAAACCACTATCACAGAAACAATCATGTAATTTATCTGTACATAACGACTTAGCTAGCGAAAACAAAGTGCACCTTGGTTTGCAGTTTCAAATGAATGCAATAGTTAGCTAAGTTAGCTATCTTAATGAGCCAAATTAAACACCCACCTTTTTAAATGGCGCCTCGAGCATTGCTTCGATGTCAAAGTCGTCGGCCATGATGTCGGCGATCTGCTGGCGAGCAGAAAAGCCGTTAAAATCAAACGTTAATTGTATACAGTTAATACCTAACGTATTTTGAAAGACAATGTCATTATTATTGTCATTTTATCGCTTACCCGACATGTATTACCAGTAACACGACTATTTAGAACTTCCTGACTAAGGCCAGCAAGCTACACTAAAAAACTGAGACACGCAAACTAGCATTAAAATTGACAAATAGATAAACGTATATGCTCTTTTACTACCCCAAGCCTATGTGCATCTTTATCATGATTATATATCCATCATAATTATATATCAATCATGTTGAACGCAGTTGAACAGAAAGTAACTACAACTAGCTTGGCTTGCTAACCTAGTAACGCCCGTCTCGTTTTTTCATGGAGGCTGTGTTGTTAGCAAAAAGCTAACAACTTGCTAGCTAGGTTAGCTTAAAAAACACTCATAAAACATGGAGATTTATCGGTACAAGTAGGGGGTTTAAAACGGCGCACCGATGTTCTGTCCTTAGTCATCTACACATTGACTGTTATAATTAGATGGATGTGTAGATGAGCGTTTGTAATAGAGCAGCTAGCTAAGCTACGTGTTCACCTTTTTTGCCTTACCTTGTTAACGCGGCCTAGCAGAATCCTCGTTCAAACGACGGTTTTCCTTCTCGGCTGTCTTCTTTTGCCTGATTTGAAGCAACGATGTACGTCTGTACGTGCTTAAATGTGCGTATTTCACACAAAACGTGCCCGTTTTCTAGTTCTAACAGTTGCCAAACGACTACTCGGACAGCGTGGTCAACCTTCGCCTTCCCTGAACTGTGGCGGCAAACTGTTATGGCGCAGCAATGTTTCTTGTTGCATAAGAGGCTTGTGGTATTGTCCACCAGGGGGCGCTATAGGTGCCCCATAAAGAGGCCGAATCGAAACGAGAGAAGTACATCTCTGCCCCTAATGATGACTTCCATTACTCAAGAATGTGAATCTTATTCAAAAAATCGAGAAATGTAATGCCGTGTTATGGCCGACATATACATATATATATATATATATATATATATATATATATATATATATATATATATATATATATATATATATATATATATATGCGCACACTACTGATTCATGCAGTGTATTTTTATGCATAATATACATGTAATGTAAATTAATTTTAAAAATACATTTTGGATTAATATAAATGACTGCCAGTTGATTGATATGCTTGGCCCGTTCCATCACAGTGTGTGTCCTGGTTCATTCTGTTTGTCAGATGTAAAAAAGAGTAGAGGTTGGCTGTAAATATGTTTGGACGATTAGAAGTGTTAATAAAGAATTTGTGTTGTTGACATGTATTCATCCGCATTCATACCAAGTACACCTGCAGTCAAAATGAGTGGAATTAATTTTATTTTAAAGGTGTTGCATACATACCATTTTTGCATCTTAGCATGCTTTACCATATATATCTTCTTGGTCAGTGCAGAAATTTTGTTTTTGTCTCTGTGAGTTTTGTGTTTCATTAAGAGAAGGTTGAAATTTTGAATGTTAAATTTCAAAAAATATATAGCACAAATGTCATGAGCAGAGAGTGTAAGCTACTCATTGACTGATTAACGTGTTCAGCACATCACAGCCTACCATTTCAACTATTTGTTTTAAGCTCCCTGTCATTTAATTATTTAAACTGTTTATATTTCAGGATGTGTTTGAGAGTAAGCAAAACCAAGGAGCCAATTCATGGCACGCCGTTAAATTCATTTAGGCCTTTAGTTTCCCACCTTTCTTTTTCAGAAGAACAGCTGTCCTTGGTGAAAAGGTTGTAGAATGCGGTGTCCACATGTTATTAACAGGAGAAACACATCGATAGTGTACATCGCTGGTGCCCATCTTTGTCTGAACTCGGAGTCTTACATTGTTTGTGTGTGTGTGCGTGTGTGTGTGTGTGTGTGTGTGTGTGTGTGTGTGTATGTGTTTGCGCGCGCACGCGTGGGTGTGTGTTGAATTAGACCACTGTAATCTTCAGGGCAACAATCGACATAGAAATATAATACATACCCTATACGTCATACTTCAGTTGCATTCGTTACATATTAGTAATAAGTCACACATGAATGCATATGCATCTTACACCTGGGTGCAGTTATTTCATCTCACTGTGTACCGCACACTGTATCTGGCTGGGATAACGATAAAGATCTTTTTGCGCACTTGTCTTGATAAACCATGTCAATATCATTTCACACAGATTTGTTTCTGCAGAATAGCAGTTTTGCACTATGAGCTGTGCTGCATTGTACTAACTGAGCAGCTCAAATTCCAAATGGAACAGCATTTAAAAAAAAGCAAGCTTTATAAAAGAAGCTTAATAGTGCTTCAAAATAACCTGCATAAGCCTAAAAGCAGGTGACGTATTTGAAAGAACAGTAAAACAGCTCTTTTTGTGTTGTTCAAAAAACGTGCATTTATGACCTTGCATTTTTCTTGGTTTATTCTCATTCTTTCCATTGTGTCTTGCCACAGCTTGCTTACTTCTGTACAGGCTGCCAACTTTCCGTAATTAGCACCCCCCCCCCCCCCCCCCCCATCCGCTCGCTCCCACCTCCCTCTGTCTTTCTCTCTCTGTTTCTCTGTCATCCCCTTTTTCCTCTCTCTCTGCCTCCCCCTTTCCCTCTATATCTGTCTGTCTCTCTCTCTCTCTCTCTCTCTCTCTCTCTCGCTCTCTCTCTCTCTCTCTTTCTCGCTCGCTCTCTCCTCGCACCTTCAGCCTTCAAATGTAAATCCTGGCAGGAGATTGGACAGCATAAACATGACACACATCTGGAGGACGCCAGCTTCTTGACACATTACAAGAACCAGTCAGTGTGACCAGTGCAGGGTCATTCATCTTCCTGTATGCACCACCATCTCCTCGGCCTTATTCAATTTTTCCATTCTACTCTCTCTCTCTCTCTCTCTCTCTCTCTCTCTCTCTCTCTCTCTCTCTCTCTCATGCCCTCTCACATGTTGTGTTGTTAGTTTTTACTGCATAACTCTAGTTGCTGGGTCTCCTGTAATCTTGTGTCTATCACATAATACACAGTTGCTGTTGCTGTTTAAATGAAACATCCTTCCACTTGTTTTGAAAGCAATATATTTCATTGTAGGAAAGAATGTGTTTAATACATAAGAGCCCAGTAAAGTGTAGAGCAAGAAACATTAAATGTTACTTAGGAAAACAGATTGGGATGTAAATCAAGGTAAAATTACAAAGATGCATTTAATTCAATAGATCTGAAGGGTATAAACATGCAAACATTCATTCCTGGGTTCATACTATTAAATATGACCTGAATGGAAATTCTTGGGCCATTAGGCCTCGCAAAAAAAAAAAGACATTGTCAGACCGTCCTTTGTTAAACATCCCACACTTTTCCAACTGAAAGCTTAAAAGCAAAAACATCTGTATGAGAGCAATTCTCTGGTGTTCAGTTGTGTTGCACGTGTGTGCGTGTTAGCGATGTCTGAATTAGCTGAGGGAAAGGCTGACCCACAGAGTGAAGCATTCTTTCCATTAGCCAGACCAAATCAACGCTCTGAGCTCCCAGCCAGCAGGCTGTCACCCCTCCCCTCGTGTACCATTGACAAGGGGCTGAGTGGAAAGAGCTGACCCAGGCTCGGCACTGTGGGACTGGCCTTGCTGTAGCCTTGGCCCCCTGCCTTCACCTCTTGGTGCTGAGCTGTGGTTGTCCCAAACACATTTCCCTACGGCAAAAAATACAAACGTCCATATAAACAGTGGATGTACATAGCATGAAGTCAGTCAAATGAACATAAACTAATTAAAATGACAATGTTCTTGGCCAAATTGCCTTGAGTGCACTGGTTGCACATGCATATGGAATGCTGCCACTTTGAACACAGCTAAATCCCACAGCTAAATTCAGGCTGGGTAAACCAGGGTTACTTTATGGTGGTATTAACAGCTGATACTTTTCATTAAGGTCAGAAATACAATACTTAAACAGAAATCCATCCAATGAGAAAGTTCTCTGATGAGGTTGATGATATTAGCAACTCAGGTTCACGGCATTACAAAGCATAATGTGATTAATTGCACTGAGTGGAACCATAACCCATCTGCAAACAAAGAGAGACCCTGGTACTGGCCCTTTATAATTTCAGCATTAGCCTGCATATTGTTGGAGGCCAGCACTCTCAAAGCCACTAGACTGTGTCTGAGGTCTAGAACAATGGTTGGCCATCCAGGATAGCATACATTCTAAGTAAGTGGGATATGTATGTGAACTGCTCATTAGCATATAAATTAGAGGCACACTTTCAAGGCCTGTGAACAAGAACCAGTATTATGTAACATCTGTACATTTTACTCATGTAAATGATCTTACATTTAAACGTAATCATGTATAATTATTTAATCACAACTACGATCTTAAAACCTTAAGTTTAGTGGAAATGCAAGTATACAATGCATAATTACATTATCTGTATACTATTATCTGTGAGAAAGAAACAATGCAAATAACAAATTAATTTAACTTACAATTGAGGTAGAAAAAGTTAAATTATGTAATTATTCAGAAGGGATGAAAAGCAATATGGAAGATTAGTTATGCAACAGTAAAATTGTGTGGAATTTGTCTGAATCTTAAGCAGCCTTGATCTAGTGAAAATTCATCACTTGTCTGACTTCTTTAGAAGATAAGAAGAGAGCCATCCTGTATGTGTAACGTGACCTCCAATTTCAAAACAACTGAACTCCATAAGAACAGGTTCTGACTGCAGCATAAAACTACTACAGCAGCGTAGTTAAAGACAACAAAAATTAGGAAGAATGTTTGAAATCCATCACCCTGTTATCACAATTACAAACAGATAAGAGACTGAAATACTCTGAGCTGGTCCTAAGGGGGTTGATTTAGGAATGGATGCAGTCTACAGTAAGAAAGTAAATTTAACTTTAACATTTCAAAGCTGAAGAGTACACTACACTACATATCCTTATAAAAAGTAGTAAGAGTAATAATAATTTGCCATGTGTTCATTTGTTATTAATTTATTGTATTATACAAATTATAGACATACAGTAATGTTATATATTTACAACCAATTTTATTTTTCTACAAAATGCTTTTTTTTTTTTTGTATCTCTAGCTTCAAACAAGTGAACAAAAATATGTGTCCACAAAGTATTCTTCAATGTTATACTCGGTATGGTCAGTACTCACACCATGTCAACTTAGAACTAACTAGACAGAGCCTTTTGGAAGAATGTGGACATTTGCATAGTATCTTGAAATAAAATACAGATCCAAAAAATTCCAAAATGTCTGCAGAAAATAGGAGTAAGCTCCACTTACATGATGAAACCTTGTTCACCATAAGCTATGCTTGCTTATTCCATTTAGTATGCCAGCAATCCTAGTTGCATTCCTTTCGAGTTCTCAGCAGAAACTCAGACAGAGCTGTGAGATGTAGTGACACTTGTAACAGCAAAAAAATCCAGAATCCTGCAGCTGAATTCAAATTTGAATTGGGATGTAAAATGGCCAGTTAGTACAGGTCAGTGAAACAATGTACATTAGTGCAAATATTTAAACCAAAGACCATGGTCTTTTTTCTGTTACCTCTTTGGACAGTGATCACGTTGTAGCAAAATACTTCAGTATTTAAAAAGTAAATTTTTTGTAGGAAATGGTAAAGGATCTTTTACTGTTATGTCACCTTAAAAATAGCAGAAGTAACTGTGCAGTTGGAACTGGATCCTCTAGGCTAGTCTGCCAATATGAGAGGCCAAATGCTGATAGATGTCCAACAAAACAAAACCTATCTCATCTGTTATATATAGTAACAAACCTTTGGTTTAACAAATACCCCAAATTTCTTTTAAATCTCTTCAAAACAACATAATCTTTCAGATATATTATTCAGATATATTAGCTGAAAGTATTGTGAAGAGAGTCAGTAGAAAAGTGATCAATAACACAGTCCACCAGCTTTGAAACTATTAAATAAATAACAAATAACACAACAAAACCCCCAACATGTCCATAACTGGTGATTTTCAAAGTCTCAGAGAACTCAACAGGACCTGTTCAGGATCTTTCAGGATCTGTCGAAGAGAGCGGGATGATGGTAGAAGAAGAAGAAAACTCAGGGGGCATCCCCTCACAGAACGGCAAGGTCGTGGCAGGATTTGGAGCGCACTTTGCGGGCCATCTTTTTGTTGTTCTTGGCCACCAGCCTGTCGAGGAAGCGCCGGGCCTTTTTGGTGACGCTCTCTTTGCGTTTGTAGATGGAGCGGCGGCGCTCGTTGGCCTCCTTGCTGTCCCGCCGCAGACGGATCTGCCTCACGATGCCCTCGAACAGCTCGTGGACGTTGTGGTGCAGTGATGCTGATGTCTCGATGAACTTGCAGTCAAAGACGACAGCGCAAGCCCGTCCTTCTGGCAAATGCAGTAAGCAGAGGGTCACTGTTAGTGCATGTACGCTTGGGAGCACGACAGTGCATGCGGCCAGTGAGACAGGAGACCAGCATGAACCAGGATTATACCACTCAAATACTGAATCCATTAAACAGCTCTGTGGAGTGCTGTTTACAATAGGGGAAAAAACCTGATCCCGCATCTGCATGCCATCATCACGGGAGGAGTTATTCTAACAACAATAGCACAGAGTTACTTTTAAAAAAGGAACGGCAATTCGCTCTGGAGATCCTCACCTTCTACCGCCACCTCTCGGCAGCGCACCAGATCGCTCTTGTTGCCTACGAGGATGATGGGAATGTTCTCAGCCTGGCGGAGGCGTCGTAGTTGGATCCGCAGCTCGGAGGCGCTCTCGAAGCTGCTGCGCTCTGTGATGGAGTAGACGATGACGTAAGCGTTGCCCACCTGCATGCAATAATCCTGAACCCAGTTCTCATCCTCTTCCTGTAAGACACAGAAGAGAGTTTCACATGCACCTCTCAACTCCAGTCCTGCGGTTTTCAATTTTCCTTGTCCCATTACACCAAAATCAGCTCATGGAGGGATTAGCAAAAAAACCTGACCAAGGTGACCTACAGGATAGATCGCTCATGGCAGGTTCGTGTGGACCTTTTAATGTGACAGGACAAAAACAAAAGAAATGAAAAGCAGCACGTGACATACAGCCACCAATTCTAGTGTCACGAGGCCGGGCCCAGGTGTCACTGCCACGGGGCCCATCTGCGTTATATCTCCAGGCAGGAGCTCCATGCTTCCTCAGGATCAATAGTGGTGGAATTAGAGCCACGTGTGTTCTCTGGGGCGTTGGCTGGCTCCACAGGGTAATAGTGGCACTGCCTTTGATTATTTGCTGTATGCCAGCCCGCTCCACTTCAGCTCCTGTCAATGGGCTTTGGCCAACGGCACCTATGCCATCATGTTTCATCCACAACACTCAGTGAGGGACGGGCATTGGTGAGCGTGTTGTTTTTGCAGAGCACAAGTTCGCGGCTCCATGTATCTCCATGTGTGGGGACCGAATATATTTTTTGCCCTTTTGTACAGTTTATAAAAAAGGTTAATTTCATTTGTTATTTGGATCAGTAGATACTGTTGTGTATTGTGTGTTTGGAGAAAGGATTGTTTAGTTATCATACCTGCTTTTCTGTTGCCCATGTATCCATTACTATGAGAGTGGTCTCTTCTCCATCCACCGTCAGTGTTCTTTCATAAGTGTCTTCTAAAGCAGTAAAGACCACAAAGAAGCTTCAAAACCTCACACGTCCATTCCATTTTCCGTTAGAGAAAAAGGGCGAAGTTCTTAAACCTATTAGCCGAATTTAACGTGACGTTAACCGCAAATAGTGCCGCGGTAACACGTTTCCTCATTCATATATGTGGATTGCCGGTGTATTTTACCGTTTGCGTGATGTATGACGCTATGGCATTTTGTCCTCATTTGCGCATGACGTTAGTGGTTCTTAATAGAGCACCGCTCATCAAAAACAAAGAAGCACCCATTTAGCTAACTATTTTATTTAAAAGGCATGTTTTCGGTCTGTTTAGAGTGAGCATTATGGCAAACTTTGCAACGATTAATGACGAGGAAGGCCACTTGCTTGAGCAGGATCCCAGACTATCACGAGCTTTTTTTTTTTCCATAGAAAATACAAATCTGGTTGTTATAGAGGAAGAAACTATAAACAGATATAGACAGGGGACAGACACAATTTTGCTGCTCTGTCATAATTTAGAATCAGTAATGGAGTCATCAACCAAGCAGTTTCCGACATGGTGGAAGTTACAAATGCGTTACATTTTTAAGTAACTGGTATTTTTCTGCGTAACCACCGGTCTCAGGACTGGGATAAGTCAGCTATCTGTCTCTTGACGTGGGTTTTTAACATGCACAGACTTATTCAAATGTCGGTTTTGACTGGCTTCTGCACCTGTGAATTTAGCGCAGTTGACAACATTGCGCTAATTGTCGCCACGGTAACTTTAAATATCGTATGGCACGTTTTGCGTATTGCGAGGTTACCGTCAGGTTTTATGACCTTGGCCCAATAAGGTTGATCTCTACAACAACCTCAACACTGTGCAGTTACAAAAATTAGAATAGTTTCTGGTAAACCTTTCATTTCAGAGAGACGTTGCTACAATTCAACTGTTTGAACAGATGAGATGGCTGATGAGACCCCTACCCCAAGGCACCCGACGCGTTCTGCTGTTGATATGTTTAGCCCTGATCTTCTTGTCAGCAGTTAAGTTAATTCTTTATGTTCATGGACATGAACAGTGAGTGCGGAGTGGAGCAGGGGACAGCACGGAGTCGCTGTTTTAGGCTGACCTCGCGGCCAGTTCGACAAGATGAAAACACTTTTCATTAGGATGAAACAGACCTTGTCTCCTCTTTCCACTCTGTCACTTTCGAAGTCCTCCATGCACTTAGCACATAGAGCACTGAGGCTAGATTCATGTTCCACTTTACCTTCAACAGGAATTTAAACAAGGATAAAAAGAAGCTTCAATCAATCACATGCCTTTGAGACTTAGTGGTATCTAAATGTGCTGTATCTAATTATACTAAAAATAGTAGACCTATATTTAAATTACTCCATAATCACCTATAAAAAAGAGTCTCATCAGTCGAGTTCAAATGCAAATTTCCCCATCCATTTATCCGATGCAAATTTCACTTCTGATTGCATCTGGTCTCATTTGTTAACACTTGACAGGAGTTACTTGACTGGGAAACACAGCCACTTTTTAAGCAAGAAACATTAATAAGAAATGGATTGAAGAAACTGATGAATGATGATTTCCTGACTAACTCAGTGGGCTGAAACATGAAGATAAGCAGAAAGGCAGTAACACTGATCGTGTCTCTAAGGAATCTGGAAACACAATAACAAGTTAGAGATATAGACACACACACACACACACACACTCACACACACACCACAGATACACACACAAATGCACGCATACACACACACACACACACACACACACACAGACACACACACGCACACACACACACACACACACACACACACACACACACACACACACACGCACACAAAAGCAACTACCATTACGTTGACACAAGCCTACAAACCTGGTATATCCCCCAAGTTGATAGTTAAGCTTACTTTGAATGGGGACATCAAATGAGTACTAAATAATTTTAAATTCAAAATTTCTCCAGAATTTTTCATTTCATTCTCATTCTGTTGTGCCTTCCATTTCTTGCAAGGTTTTCTGCTTAGCAGTTACTTTAAGTTCTTTTGAAGATCTTTGCTTTGTGATAATGATTACCAATGCACTCTGGCAGAACATAGATGGCTGAAACAATGAATGAGAATAATATTTTTTACAAACAGGCAAACAAACATCAGAACTACTATCCAGGATGTATGCATCGATGTGTCAACGTATCTAACTGCATCTTAATGAATATACCAACGTTTACCATAAAATTCATACCACTGGTAAATCTCACTGGCATAACAGTCATGTCTCAATTAGCTAAAAACATGAAAAACTCATGGAACAAGATATCAAGATGAAGATTACCTTGGGCTGAAGATAAGGTTTTACCAGAGGAAAATTAGGAAAACTGTGAACAAGTGTTCCCAGTGTGCCTAGTGCTCTTATCCTCACTGATCATTAAAGGCCTGACAGAACATCACAGACAAGATGTGCAAAATTTGGTAGTGTCAGTAGGTCACCATCTTTCGGCAGTTAAGAACTGTTTATAGCAAAGTAACAGTTTTCCTTAAGATTTACATTCATTATAGGACAAATAATGGGTGTAATGGGTGAACTATGTATAGAAATGATTGCAAAATTGCTCACCTAATACAGATGCACACTCCCACTTTTATTGTTTCATTACAAATTCAGTTTAGTACAGAAACAAAACAAATTGTGTCAGTTTCTACTCATGATATATGGATGTTAGTTAAGTCAAATGTATGGAAGTTCAGATCTCAGGCTTGGAGCCTTGAGATGAATAAATTATAAACAGTACAATTCTTTTCTAGTTCTGAGAACTGTAAGAGAGTCATGTAGCAGATCTTCTTCCACTCTGGTGAGTGCATTGCACAATCTGCACATATTTGCACAATTATTTATTTATTTATTTATTGTTTTTTGCTAATTTTCTATGAAGGCCAGTCTATCAGAGTTTATCAGACGAGTGACAGCATAAAGCATTAGACTCCGACCGACCAAAATAAAACAATAGACTACAACATTTCAGTAGCCTCAGGACATATTGATAACTCTATGCTTTCTGTGGTGACTTATGTATAAATCAATACTGGCCTAAAATGAATGTTTTCAGATTAATTACAATATGTGTTATTTTAGGAGTTAAATCATTCAGATGGTACTGAGGGTTTAGGAAAAGGGTATTTGGGGCATGAGGTGGCAACAAAGTCACCAGTGAAAATGAACATGGCTTAGATAAACTAGGAAAACTGAAAATGAACTCAGTCATAAGTGATGGGAGTTCACGTTATACAAACAGGGTATTAGCAAAATAATGCAAGATTCAAAACTAATTAATAATCTAATAATTAAAATAGCCTACCTTCTATGTAGTTGTGTGCATCTTTTTCTTGTATTCCTGCGAATATGTTGGCAAGGCTTGACTTCCCTACTCCATGGTCTCCCAACAAAACTACGCGATAGAGGCATTCAGCTCCAGAGCTGTCTGACTCTTCAGAGCCTGATGACCAGTTGGCCAGGGAATGAATGCTTTTGTCACCGGGCTGGTAAGAAGCAGACTGGCCAAGCGGAGGGTGATGAGAGTCGACTGGGAGTTCTCTGTCTCTCGGGCCCGGCTGATGAGAGGAGGGGATGGGAGTGCTTGCTCTTCTCCGGAGGGTTGCCTTACCCTCTCGTTCTGTGTTGAGTGTCATCTTGGAAGGATACGCATGCCTACAAAAGAAAAGTAAAACATTTTAATTCAGCCAGGTATAAATGCCAACTGGAAAAATGAATGCCAATCTGCAATCTTTATATAGGCCTATATATATTGTATACGTCCAGTAAAACTGCAAATCAAAGACAGAGAAAATAAATTGTTTCTAAAATTTACTCACAGGTAAGATCATACATGAATGTATTATGGCCAAGTAGCCTAAATAAAGTCAGTGAAGTTACGAAGGACGATCAAGTTCATGTATTTCTGCGGGTCGCGAAGTATGCGTTCTCATGCACTCCTCCATCGGTACAAGCGAGCAGAGTGTGCATCAATCAGTTTTGCTTGTAATAGGCTACGATGTAATACTATACCCCAGGAGTCATAGCAACAGCTAGCAAAGTTCCACAACGCCTTTAAAAATTCAAGAGTGGAATCAGAGGTTGTTCTCCCCCCCATTCCCTCCTCATTCTGTCCGTCACCCTCGTCTCTCTCACCCCTGCGTACACGAAGCCTCGCAGAACACGCACGCACACACTCACGCTGAGACACCAAACACTGGTGAGTGCAAGCTTTCAATTTTAAGGCTTGATGAAGGCTGTAAATATACCTGTTTTAGCTTTTTTCATTAAGCATGTCTGAATTTTAACAGTCTTGTGTAGGTTTTGAAGCAGTAATCGCACGTATCCTGTCGGTATACCATAAGTGAGTGTTTTTGCGCACAGCACATTACTGGATTGTCCATTGCGTTTTTATTACTCTTTACTCACCCTGTTCACAGACTGCTACATATGCTTTCAAATCATCGGGTTACCAGCCTCGTGGTTCCTCAGAGCCGATGCGCTCACTCGCCTCCTTTTTTACATTGCGCCGGGTCATATATTCTGTGTGATCTGGAAGTTTTCCGATCACACAGAATACTTCAGTCAAGTCTCATTCCAACAAAATGACGTCGAGCTTCAGTCACTTCCTGTTTAACGCTAACGTTCAACATAAAACTCTGTCAGTCTTTATTTATTAGTCAGCGTCTTTGATGCAGAAATTGCATCGAACCACAATCTTGCTTTGATAACTTTGCTGCTGTGAAGTTTTGCCAAATGCAACCCCAAGTGTCAATTGCTGAACCATCAAGAAAAAGTTACTTTTATGTTTCTTCAAAAAACAAACAGAAAGCTCCACACAATTGATCTTTTAACAGTGCATAAAGCACAAATAGGACCCAAGGTCTTTTGCAGGAATCTGTACTTGCTAAGACTCTCATGAATCTTTTCCAACTGCAACATCAGAAGTAATCAGAGCACTCGCCCGTGCAGTGGGGTGATGAAGGCCCTAACTGTTTACAGAGCAAGTCCTGTTCCCACACTTAATTCAGTTACAGCACTGTCCAAAAACTGTAGTTACAGGGTTTGCAAAGATTTTGAGGGGGTTAGAATTTCTGTGTTAACAAGTGAAATAAATGTTCAGGCATCCTAGAATAAAGTTAAACATTTGGAGAGTTTGCAATTAAACATATATATTTGAATAAGAACTATCCATAAAGTGACTCTAAAAAATAATAGTTTTTTATGTGCTATAGATTGGATCTGTTCACTACATTCATTTAACAGTCAAGGTAATTAAAAACATTTTAAAATGTTTTTAATGTTTAATGTCCTGAAGTTTAAAACCCCTATTGTCTAACTGTAATACTATGAAATTACATACAGCATTTCATAAAATGTAAATTTATTACATTTTCTGACAGCTTTGGGAAAGCTTATGAGAAAGTCAACTCCAGACATAATTAGTTATTACTCAGATATTACTAAGGCAAATTTAATGAAAATAACCTTCACTACAAGTGTGTGAGTGCAGTAATGCTGAAACTGAACTGTACTACTAAATCTGTGTGAGGTTAAGTCAGGGTGCCCATTTGCTGTACAATTATATAGGCAGGCAGACATCTCTTTTTATCCTGAGGTGGACATCTGTATCTGGAGCACACCTGCAAAGAAAATCAGACAAGCTGTTACTCCCCTGTCTTTTATAGCATCATAAGAAGAAACACCATAACACACACACACACACACACACACACACACACACACACACACACACACACACACACACACACACACACATATATATATATATATGATTTTAAACTCATGAGGTCTTGCAAGCATGCATTATTCAAGCATGCAATATTAAAGTCATGTCAAATGCAGTTACTGAATGTCACCTCATCACATAGATCATATAGTCTCATATATCTCAACTCTCGTTTGCACAGTGAACTTTCATGAATAACCAACCACCAAAGAATGGTTTACATAATGTAAGAAACATTTTCCCATACATAGACTGTCGCACCCTGACTATAAATCAATGTGGAAATGCACAATGAGTAATTCACTTTGACAGAATAAACCGTGTGACAGCTCCCCTGCGAATAACAGAGGCTGCATCCTATCATGCCAAGGAGAACAAACTATTCAGAATTAAATAAGCAAAGTATCTCATCACATAGGCCCTGGGGGTGTGCACAAGTATGCATACGTGTTGTGTCTGTGTGCAAGTTGCCCCAGCAGCTGTGGTTATGAAGTCTGTAAATCAGGATACAAACAGAGACTCTTTATAGAACATCTGCCCTTAAACGTGGCCATTATAGCCAGGGATGATTCTGTTTAACACAGGAAGCAGGGGGACAGACTCTGCTGGGGCTCAGGGGGACAGACTCTGCTGGGGCTCAGGCCATCTGCACACACTCAACTCCAGCCTTTGTCACGAGTGAGCCAGGACATCCCAAATCTGGTTGTTATTAACCTCCAAATGGAAATCTCAATCATACTGTGTTGTTTGTGAAAACTCTGTATGTCTTGACATTAGACAAATAAGCACTTTTTTTAAATGGAAAAAAGGTTAAAAAAACAAACAAACCCATAAATCCAAGGGCCTACATAAAAGCATCTCGGTCATCTAATAGGACACGTGTTCACAAAGGATTATGTAATCAGCCTTTGACAAGTGCAGTGTCCAACACTAAAGTGGTGCTGGTTCTCTGCAGATATGACTGATTGTCATGGAGAGGGAAATGTCACGCTGTTTTGGAACAAGCCATTGGGAAACGTGAAACCCTTATTAACCTTTAATGGTCAACTGGGATTCCATGAATGTACAGCGTGATGCTGATCTTCATTCATCTTTAAGACGGAGCTTTTTCCAAAACTGTAATATCACACGCCTTACGATAGCCCATTTCTTTTTCCTCCCCTTTTCTTCTTTGGAAAGAGGAGTAGGTGGATTCACTTCCTAAGGCCCTCCTGTCTGCCTCATTTGTAATGCTGGGACAATCAAGCACAGACAGCTATTGAATGTGCCCTGCTAATCAAATATGCTACTATCATAATCAATTCGCATGTCCATTTTTATGATACTTAGTGCAATTACATAAAAAAAAAAAAAAAATCTTCACTGGTAGTTTCCCGTAAAGCACATATATTTTGAATTCTGTAGTTAATGAGTATAATTTGTCATTTGGAGTGGGTTGTCAGTGTTTGCAAACAGCTTAAGGGACTTTGTTATGATGAGTGTTTCAGCATATATCAGTTCATACATGCAGGCTCACGTCACTTTAAAAATAATATAAATACAGTATCAATGACTAAACTCACTTCTACCTGCGAATGTGAATAATCTAGTAATGTGTATTTACACTAAATAAACCCATCATGTTGCAATCTAAACTGAACTGTACTGATTTTATAGAACAATTTTTTTTTCATGGATGAGAAATTGGGTTTTAGCAGTAGACCAAATAAAAGGCAAGTTGTCCCATGACTTGTACCGGTCTGACTTTGGGAAAAAGTTCTGGAAAGCCTCTCGGATGCTGCTGGCCCTCAACAGACGCAGGGCCCGAATATTCCTCAGGAGGGCACTGTTCTCATTCTCCAATTTCATTATTTCCTAGGAACAACAAATTCACATATAACACATATTGTGAGTCATTCATGTATTATACGATTTTCCTGAAAAACAAACAAAGAAAAATATATATATCTGACAAGTTTGGGCTTCTAGTGTGAATGAACAGGCAACCTGTTTCTGCAGTTTGATTTCTTCCTTCATGGTGTGGTTCTGCAAAGCCATATGTTTTACCAGTGGCGGTGCATAAGACATAGTCTTCTGTAAAATAAATCACCAGAGATTAATAGCCTACAGAGTAATTGATCAGCCTTAGCTCAGATGTACAAAGTGTTTGAGGTCACTATCCAATACTTTGGCAATGCTAGAGAGCACTTCCTCTTGTTTTTGGTGCAACTGCTTCTCCAGATTGGCCATCTCTGTCTGACACAGTGCACTCAAATCATCATGTTCTTCCTAACAGAATGAGAGAGGGAAATATACTATCAGGGACAGAAATTTTCCAGAGGGCTTTTTAAATGTCTACCAAAAAAAAAAAAAAAAGTAAAAAAATAAATCCATTTCATCCAAGACCTCTGTATGCTGTTTCTAAACCTTAATAATTTATTCTAAACATTCTACAGCAAATGAAACTTGTGTTATAGTCATGCCAGCTGTTAATAAATGGAGGCTTTTACTGTATAGTCATCCAATCGATCTTCTAACATTACCCGCCTCTTTAAAAGGTTGTGTAGAGGACGGAGGTCTCTGTAATAATGTGAGGTCTGATGCTATACCTCTTGAGCCATCTGCAGTTTATAAAGCTCCCTCTTCAGGTCAGCGATCTGTAGGGCTTTGAGCGGATACCCCTGGTCTTTGTATGTCTTTAGGGTTTGAAACTCTACCTGTGCATTCTGCACTTCTGCCATCACTGCCTGCAGTTTCACCTGCAGACCTGAAGTGTTGAAAAGACCTTTAATGCCATTTATTTATGACTGTTATTTATGCTTCATTTCATTTCTTTGAATTGTGAGCCAGTCCTGTAGGATGTACACTCAAAATCTGATCCATATGAACTCAGGAATGCAGAAGTGATTAACATTACTCATTTGTGTTTGGAACCAGAAGAAAGCACAAACCTAGGAATCCCTATTCATGCTTAGACTTTATAAGCATATTATTAAATCCAAATCTCATGTAGTTGTTTGCATTTAAATATTTCCTCTAATGATTTTGTTGGTAAATATGAAATAGCTAACCAGAGAGTTGATCCTTTGCCTCCTGAACGACATCCCTCAGGTCATCTTTGGCCTGTCTGATCTGCCTGGTGCTCCATCTGTTGTAGGCGGGTACTGAACGCTTGAATCAGATCACATTTAATTGGTTAAACATTGACTCTGAGATTCCTTTAAATCCCATTTATAGCCATGCACTACCAATGAACCTTCAGTTAAATGGTTTGCCAGGTTTCCAGTTCAGTTATATTAAAAGCCATCCTCTGTTCACAGCATATTCAGTTGATGGCTCACCCCTAGTTTTGCGTGTTGGTTGAGGAGCTCCCTTGCACTGGACACACTGTGCCTGTCTGTGTCTTCAATGTCCCTGGCCAGCTGCTGGTTCATTTCCTGAAGCAGTTTGCAGTGCTTTTCCAACTCCTCGACAGCCCTGCTCTGCCCCTTAACAAGCAGCTGAATGACAACTTGCACTGTAAAAGCTTGCCAGAGACAATGACAACAGGAAAGCCAGAAATGATTTTGTCCATTTCTTGCAGTTTCACCCACCTTCAGTATTTTCACCTTATCATTCATACAGGCTGACTTGCCCTGCCATGTCTTGATTTTTATCCTTCTGGAGAATCTAGACGAAACTGTAGGTGACTCCTGAATGCTGTTTTCTTGGGCTCTCCCTGTACATAGAGCAGAAGAGCAGTGATGATCCTGCCAGTCACACAGAGACACAGTTTAGAAAGCAGTAGCCTTTTGTTCAGTGTTTTTGCTGATAGATCTGGACTCACCAGATCTTCCAGACTGGGCTTGTTTTAGATGAAGCTGGAGGTTAGTGGGAGTTGGAGTTTCACTGTGCCGCTCTGAGATTGGTCTGTGGAATGATTTGGTTGCTTGGCGATCAGGAAGAGCAGAAGCCCAGAGGACTGGTTGTGGCTGAGTTGATTTTAAGACTTTTGTTCTATTGCTTCGCTCCCACTTGCTGTAATCCTTGAAAATAATCGTTGATATTAATAATAACAATGCTTATATCATATAATACAATATAATACACAATGATAATATAATAATCAGAATGCCTTACAAGACATTAACTGCCCCCACCCTGCAGCTTCTCAACATGTGGATATCCACTTTACTGATTTATTAGAAACAGGCAGCATCCCCTCTGCCTCAAACAGAAGAGTTAATTTAATTTTGCCCTCCTTCAAGATGACCCTATATGGGCATGCCTCTTGGTATTAGTTAAACCTGTTTTTAAAAGATCTGCAAAGAACTATAATATAAATGTTTTACACTGAATGATGGGGTTTCCTGAACCTTAAATAGGACTCATGCATGTCAATTTACGTTTTCATCTCAGCCTGTTGTATTTTTAATCAGCGGGTCAAAGGTTGAATGATTAAAACCTTCTTTTTCTCTGTGTTTCAGGAGGGGATTTGAAGATGAAAGCTTGTAATTATGGAAGGAGTTTATTACTGTGCCACTGCTATAACTACGATGACTTGTATGACTATTTTAGCAAGGTTTATCGGCTTGCAATAATCTGTTCTGGTGGGGAAAAATATTTTAGATGTTTGATGTATTACATCACCACACACCGCCGTTAGGAGCCACCTTTTGGTTAGAGTGAAATCTAACTTCAGCTGGTGATAATACATCCTAGAAGTCGTTCCTATGTTTTTATGCAGTTTTGAGCAAACGCTTTCGTTTGTCATAACCGAACAACGGCGCTGACACAGAAGGTGTATCAATGAGCGCATGAGGTTTCATGATTTCTGTAAGTTAAAAAAAACACCCCAAAACATTTAAATATCTAAAAGAAAGAAAAAGATCCAAAGAACAGATGAGAGAGAATGAAACTTACCACATTTGTAAAATACTCTTCCAGAATATGTGAGTGCTTTGGTAGTTTGTTCATTGTTTTGCCAAAAATAACAGCCGCTTGCAATTCGTTTAGATTTGATAATTATTACTACCGTTCCTAACTCGTTTCTCAAGAGTTCACTGCTCCTTGTGGAAACCACACAGCATTATTGTGCGAAGACACAAACGCCTCATTGGCGCGAATAATGTATTCGACGTTCGAAATAGAATGAAGCGTCTCAGAAGTTCCAATTGTCATAGCAACCACACGTACTCAAAGCCCAACAATGGAAATGTACCGCCATCTACAGGCCATTCTATTCATTGACTGAATCATACAGGCGGATTAACATGAATAATGGATAATAATGGAAGTTAATTGTTAATAAAAAAGTACGATCCCAGGCGAACATGATTGTATTGTATCATTAAATTTACGTGAAAGGTTTATTAATAAACCGTTTTTTTCCCGTTAGTTACATAGGAGATAGTAGATGCCTTTTTGTTATAGTCTCTTGACTGGCAAACACGAACAGAAATTATTATATTAAATAGGATACTGTATCGACCCAGTATGAGTAGCAGTATATTAATTAGTATAATCAAACCAAAAAGCTTTGATTAACACAAGTATAGAACTCATATAAAAGTATGATTGTTGTTCTTTATGGAATGTGCATTGAATTCAAGTGTATAAAGTATATGACGAACAATACGCAACTTTGAACACTCCTCCACATCTTTATTTGATCACATTTAAAACCCTGAAGTCTTGAAGTCAGTGAAGTTGATTATCCTTAAACTCACCATACAAATAAAGCCCTCACTAGAGCTAGTTAAAAAATCCTTTTTTTATTATATAATTTTCAAAGAATGCTATTTAATAATAATATAAAATAAAAATACATTATGTATGAGCAAGAAAGATTTCATGCCATAACGACAGCAAACGTGGGGCTTCTGCTAATGTCAGTGGCTGAATAGGCTGCAGATTCGACGGGGGCATGGAAACCATGTTAATTACATGGCAGTGTTGTTGTTCACATCCATGTGGTTCACAAGCTCGGTGACGAGCTCCTGCAGCACGGCTGCCCTCTTCTCACTCATCTCCAGCACGGACTGGTGGTTGACGGCGCTGGAGTCCCCGTAGCTCCGTGCTATTTTATTGGTGATAAGAGAGAGGCCAAACACACGCATGTCGCAGTGCTTGGCAACCACCACCTCTGGTGCTGTGCTCATTCCTGAGGGGTGGAAATGGAAGCTTCATTACTGACTTCACTACTGACTACTCAAGTACTTTATAAAGCATTGGGAGGAAAAAACACTAATCCCCCATTTTAGGTCAACTATAGGTTTAACATTTAACTGCACCACTGGAATACCATTCAGACAGATTTGATTCTTACCCTGGATGTAGTGAAGGCCGAAGACAGCAACCACATCCAGCTTCAAACTATTCAGGAGGTAAACCTGTGTTCTGGTTGCCAGACCAAAGAGCCAGCTCTGGTACAGCAGCCAAAACACACATTTACCTTCCTGAGTAATGCTTGACGTCTCTTTGGAGTACACCCTGGCCTATATAATTGCTTGCTATAATCATTTCCATTCTTGTCACTAATAATGGATGCTTACCCACAGCATCTGCTCCTAGTCTGTGCAGAAGGCGGGCCTCAGCTATGCTCTCAAAGTTGGGTCCTCCAACCATGCAGTACACGCCCTCCTGAACAAACTGTGACATGCCCATGTTTTTACAGATGTCAAAGGCCAGGTTTCTCAGATCTTTATCATAAGCGCCAGACATGGAGGGAAAGCGAGGCCCAAATCTGGAAAGTAAACAAATAAATACAAGAGGATGCTGAGTGTCCCAGATGCATAAATGCGTACTCTAAAAATGTTTGTCTATTTATTGAATATTTATGGCTATAAAGGTCTATTGTAACGCAAACCACTAATGCTTGCAATAGATTTGAAAACAAATCAGAATCGGTTACTGTTGTAACATAAAAACTGTAAATATGTCATTTACAAGATGGAACTGTACATTCTGTACATTGTGTACATACATATATACATAATTATATACATTGTACATTGTGTATATAAACATAATATACATATATTGTACATACATTGTTAATATATTTTTGTACATATATAGAATATATATTCCTCTATGCACCCCTGCTTTCTTTTTCCTCAGTTTGGACAGAGCACTCTCAACCATTTCACTGCGAGTTATACTGTGTATGACTATGTATGTGACAAAAAAACCAAACTTGAAACTTGAAACTTGTAAGACTGGAACCATACTAACTATAAGATTTGTTAGCCACTCCTATCCATTTTAACTTATATCACTGGGTTGTGATATTATAAACTTGTCTTATGGTCAGGTAAACAAAAAAACAACTTTTGCATTGACTAACTTACTTTTCGTCATTAGGGCCATTCAGTGGGTTCAAACCAGCAAGTCCAGGGATGTTAATGTGATCCCTGATGATCATGATGTCACCACAGTGGTAGCTGTCTGCTAAATATCCTGCTGCATTTGTGACAATCAGGGTCTCCACTCCCAAAAGCTTGAACACCCTTACTGGAAAAGTGACCTGTGACAGAGATGCAGAATACGACTTCGGCTCTTGTTTCTCTGGGGCACCGAAATGCCAGGAATATCAAGGTTTTAAACTCTGTGCTAACTCCAAGAAGCATGCATTCTACTGTATTCCCCAGAGAATGAATGGACAGCTGTACCTCCTGGTCTGAAGTAGAGAATACTACCATTGAACAGAAAAATGAGCACCGGCACCCAGCATGTGATGCAACTCAGCGTGACTAAGAGCAGGAAAGCATGCATGGTACTATTTAATGAAAAGTGCATATCCCTCTAGTTATTACTTGTGACTAGGTTATGGCTGGCTCAAGCAGGGGGCATGAGGACGGACACAGTACAGAACTGCCTTCATGATGGTTTGTGATGGGATAAGCAATGGATTGCTACTACAAGGGAGGAATTACTAATAAAAGACACTGCCTATAAGGCAGTGTGCCATGAAGGCGGTCTCACTTATTTAGTTACGTGAGGGAATGAAGGCAATCAAGAAATTTTTAGTGGGTCTGAAAGAACTCGCCTTAGAGAGTGAGTGACCCTCATATATGTGGAAACGGCCCTGCATACAAACGCAGGTCTTTCCCTTGAGCTCACCAAACACCAGCCTCCCAGCATGACCCTGCACTATTCACATGCATGCACATGCACATGAGCACATAGGCACACACACACACACACACACACACACACACACACACGAGACTAATATTACAAATTACTTAATTACTTAAGTAATCCATACTTTTACTAATATGGTGTTTACCGTGACCGATAATTTCAAGGAGACATGCATGATGCATTTTAAACATTTACACTGAATCTCTGGTAACATATAAATCATTCTAGTAGCTATTTTGCTAACTAGAAATGAATACTTTGCATATGCCACTAAATCGTCTTTCTAGAAAGGAGGCCACCTATTCTCTTGCTTCAACATCCTACTTCATCTGAGCTCCCAGACATACCTGTGCTGTGAGGAAAACCAGGTATTTCAGAATACTTGAAGGAATCTTGGCACTGGAGGACATCAGCCAGCAAACCCAGTCCGGAACCACAGATAATGGCAATTTTGGGTCTGTGCTGTGTCTGGGATAACAGCCAATCAGCTGTTTTCTGATAATCTTCATGACTGGGAGGAGGCAAAAGTAATATCTTTATCTCTATCCTTTTTCAGAGACTGGGGAAGTGAAATGTGATACACTGATCTATGGCAGAATGTGGTACAAATAATCAAGGTGATATCCACATCTGGCATTCCGGGACAAACTTCACTAACCGAGTGTAGGGTTATGGTGTGTACTTAAGTACTCTTATAAACAAAACAAGTTTCACTGCCCTTTGCCACATAGACACCTCCAGTTATTTGCCCTTTTAGGAAGACCCCAGTGAAACACTCATAAGGATTTAGTAAAGAAACCTACTTTTCATCCTGTAACTGACTCCCAGAAAATATCTACAGCTGAGAGTAAAACCCACAACCTATAGTACATGTCATAACTATTTTTTTAAATCCTGAGTTATCGTAAATGTCATACTGTATCGTCATTCTATCCATTTATGCACTAAAATGCTCAGAACACATTCTATTCACATTCTACTCATTAATCATTTGTGATATTCCCCCATGATTTGTTACATTCACTCATTAATGATTTGTGAAAACAAGAGCCAAAGAAAGTTTACATTTTACCTTATCTGATCTTTACTGTACATCTTGTGTTCCATGTGAAGCTGAAGTATGGCTTGAAGATGAACAGAGTCCCTGAGGAATTACAAACAGAAATGAAAGCAAAGTTTCAGACCATTTTTATACATCTTGCTAAGCAGCAGGAATTTCCTGATTGGTTACATCTTAATGTTGTTGCCAGCGAGGCCAAATGAACTGCCTTACTGTTTGAAAGGCTTAATATTTAAATAAAATAGTATGCAAATTCCATTGAAAATCAATCATTGTCAACAATCGATTTTATTATCTATGTAGCCTTTTTTAAGATTTGACCATAATCTGGTTACGGAAAGATGTTTACAGTAGATCGGTTTATCATAAAAGATCAATCAGGAGTGCTTGTTCTGTGCAAACACACGAAATATCATGGCTGTTTGAAACAAATATAGTTTGAGCATGCTCATTTCTTGGTTAATGTTGTTTATCTGTTCTTATTTGTATAACATACTGCATGTTAAAATAAAGTTGGGCTTTGAGTGGGGAAAAAAATGTTCACAAAAGTTGTTCTGGTCAGTCTTTAAATGTCATTACAATTATGAGGAAAGTTAGACTATTTCAATATATAGTGGAATGGTGTGAATCACACCATTATCTTATACCAACCATACCACATCCTTTACATATCCTATTACACCCTGTGTCTGAAATTTCCTGGGGAATCTGATATAATTCACAAGACATTTTCTTCTCCTTTAAATTTTTTTTTTTATTGATCTTGAGACACAATAGAGGATCCAAGTAACCCTTAAAAATGTGTTAACATTGGAGGTATGGCCATTCTTGAGGTAGCATGTGACACCCATTACCAGAGACTGGACTTCATTTTTATTCAAAATCTTGGGACCAGGAAAAAATTAATTTGAGCACTTCACAAGGTTTGGCTGATTACAATCTTTTCACCCTTTTAGATAAACAACTTCAGGCTTGTAAAGCCACATGCTATATATCAAATGCTTAAGGAAAGAACAAAGAAGTATCTCCTTACTATTAGTACATCTTGTTAGTGTTGTTGTATGTTATATGTATGTATTCTTATGTTATATGTATGTATTCTCCATATTTAATGGTAAAGCACAGTCCACAATAAAGTTCATGGCAATGAGAAAACAATGAACTAATATAAATCTGTAGGGCAACTAGTCACCAACTCATTTGTGCCATTCTGATCATGTAAGAAAGGATGCTGTACATACTCAGATGCTCAGTGAACCAAACTCTCTTTTATTATAGTTATTATTATTATTGGCTGAAATGATTTGGTTTCCAACACATACATATTTGTAGATGCTATGTGATAACAGATATAGCAGATATAACATGACCTATTTTAGAGGCATATGTAGATTCAGATATAGACATAAGGAAGCAAAACGACGCTGCAGCAGGGCACACGTACACTAGAAGAGCTGTACAGGAGATGAGCTGTAGCCTGTTGCCAAGTCTACAGTAACCCAGGGGACCTTCACCAGGAGAAGCACTGACATTAAAACACATTTGAGTCTATGTTTTATAGTCAATATTTTAAGTTAGCATTTACTGCTCTAACAGAGGTCCTTGCTTTGATGCTCACAGCCTCCCTATGATCGCTGAGCCATTAGATGTGATTGGCTGAAACAGCAGAAGTGGTGCCTATAGCAATAAAGTGCTAACACGCACATGCCAGGGTGAAATTTAACTGGGTTCATGTGAATGATGGTATGCAGAGAGAAAGAGAGAGAGCGTGAGACACAGAGAGAGAGAGAGAGAGAGAGAGAGAGAGAGAGAGAGAGAGAGAGAGAGAGAGAGATTGATTGATTGTAACGAACAAGGTATGTTGAGCACTTGACAATGTTAATCTTGTTAATAAAGACTTGCTGATTCTCTCTTTCTTTCTGTTTCTCTCATAAAAAAGATGCCCGAGATGCCTTATAGACACTTAATACTGAACCAGCTACAAGGACTATATATTATTTATTAAAGTGTGGACTGATAACAAGCTGGGATGCCCAAGAAGGATAGGTTCCCCCTTGAGTCTTGGCCCTACTAAGTTATCTAAATTTTAAATTCCAGCCAGTGAGTTTTCCTGTCATCACTGGCTTGCTCATTAGGCACTGGGACCCATAAATTTGTATAGCTGCTTTGGCATGTTATAAATCAATAAATTTTACTTTGACTCTGACTTGATTACTTCTTCATGAATCAGTGTATGATGTTTTTTATTACACTGTATAAACAAAGCAGTTACATCTTCAAAACCCCAAACCAGATCATAGCCAACTTGTTTGTGCACGTTAACCGTTCGTGCAACGACCCGAGTACCACAGGGCGTGGAGCAGGACTCACAGACTCCCTCGACTCTGACAGACGTTTCTTAACATATAACGCATACAACCACGGCACTCACGCATAAAAACGGTGAACACAAACACACATCTAACTAAGCACAAAACTCCGTCAACGTTAACAACGACGACATGAATAACAACCAGCAAGTATGCATGTACCAACAGGCGTTTAAATACATACTGACACACAACACTAAACCCTGTGCAGGTGTGTGCCATCAAGGAGGGCGTAGTTACAAACAAGACACAGCACGCGGCGGGCCGTACCACGTGACCAGTGGCAAGGGGAGCGTTCCATTTGAAGGATCATGGTTTATACTACTTATCACACCACATTAAACATAATATAGGCCGCTTTTTCCCCCTCAAAAATTGCTCTTATATTATTTATCAGGAAAACATTAGCATGGACATAATTCCTGGTCTATCTAAAATAAGTTGTTGGTGTATTTTATTTTTTTTTTTCCCAAAATCTGATGCATTATACTTTACATGTAACGGAGAGGTTTTGCCTTTTGTAATGCCTATTATGACCAACATTATAAACTAAAACCACAAGTCACCTTTTTTACAGTGAATAAGTGCAAAAAAACCAACAACACAAAACAAAACGGGAAACAAGAAATATTTAAAGTTGAAAATAATTCGATGTGCTTCTTTGCTCTATTATCTTGTTAAGGTGACGTGCGCGAGGCGTTTCACGTGCTCCTCAATGGTCGCAGAACGCCTCTCATTTCGCGGTCACGCGGAGGTGTGGCGTAATTGGACATTAAGGCATGTGCTGTCCTACTTGTTGTGGCTCGCAGAATGGACTCTGAATTCCCGTGTCTGCTGGTTCCACCACAGGGTTTCCCCACTGATGAATCAAGTTAATTTTCCTGACCACTTATCAGAAATCGATGGACTAATGAATGGTAGGCTAAAATCCATTTCATTGAAACAGTCCCGAGGTCCCGCTGGGATCACAAATGAAAGGTGGTTTTTTTTGGGAAACATTTCCGAAATAAATGTCTCCTCTTATCAAATCCTGAGATTACAGAAACATTAAGGTATGATTAAAGTATGATGTGTGTATATATATATATATATATATATATATATATATATATATATATATATATATATATATACGCTAAAATTGTGTCATGTTATTTTAGTATTGTACCAATTCAGTATTGTACCCATTAGTATTGAAGTATTGTACCCATTCTGTAAATTGTCTGTAAGATTATGATTCTGTTGTTGTTGTTTTACCCCTCAGCTACTTGTCCAGCAGCAAACCTGGTGGATTTAATCCTGTAACTGCAGAATTGCATCTGAAGGGTGTATGTAGTAGAGCCAGCTGGGAAGCCTCCTGTCCCCCCAGGCCTTTCAGAGACCCAGCCAGTGGGTCAGTCCAGCTCAGGGTCTTAACCACCTGACCTTAATCCTCAACCACAAACACATGGACTGCAGTCAGCCCTGTGCATCTGGTTGCTCTGCCGTATGCTAAGCGCCGAGGACGTGAGGCACCCTAGTGGGCAGTCTGTCGACATGGAGGGTCTGCACATGGACACAGACGTGATAAGAGGAGTTGATTGGGAGCAGTTGGAGATTAGCCAGCTGCTACCAGTGATCAGAGGAACAGAGAGTGCTAAATCATAAGATCAGAGGAGGCACACACAGTCCATGCCTAAAGAACATGATCTTCTTTCTGCGTAGACTTATAGAGTGATTTGATTCTAACATAAAAATTGGATTCTTATAGCCTACTCTTTTAATCTAATATAATATTAGATCAGAGAATAAAATTCCTCTAGGTTAAGGCAAAAATTGTCTTGTGGGGCAAAAAGAAAGTTTTGTGGGGAAAATTCCTGAGCTGCCCACCAGAGGTGTAACAGAGACCTCCAGGAATTCTCTCCTGAGGAATTGATTAACAAAGAGTAAATCGAAAACACAAGAGCACATATTATTGTTATATAAATCTCAACAGAACAAAAAGACATTTCCATGATTGTTATCATCATTGTTGGCTGCGTTGTCCGCAGAACCAGATAGGTTGGATTAATCATAGATTTGATGGTCCTGGTCTTCAGAGACTTCACAGCTGCAATCATAAATGGTAGACAACACCAAAGGAGGAGAAACACAACAATAACAGGCAATATAAAATTAATCAGTCAATGACCCCAACCATTCCACAGGCAGAAGAACCAGGCGAACTAGAAACGCTCAGTGATGGGTAGAGTCTTATTTGAATATGTCATGTCATCTTTAACAATAAAAACATCATAATAATGATCAGGGAACATGGCACACGCCTTCAGCTAACAGAAAGTTAGCTGACACACCACACTAACCCACACCATAGCATCTGTGGACTACAAGGCTGTAAATGACCTTAATGTTTACTCTGTCTGATAAGCATAAGTCGCCAAGCTTTAAGGGATAACAAGGGTTCTGCAGTATTAAAAGGTCTCCAGATCTTTGGCATCGCTAGGCTGGGCATCAGTTAGTACAGCTGTTCATGTTATTGCAATAGTGGTAGTAGGTGGTCCATAAAGATCCTCAGAATTTTCAATGTAAATATTACATTTTCAAAGCAAATGTTTGATTATTATTCTGTCTTCAGTTGTTTGAGCTGTTGGGAGAGGGAGATGAGGCAACATTAACTTGAGCACCAATGAGTTTTTCAGTGAGTGCTCCAGTAAAATTAAAGACAATTGTATTTAACTGCCAGCTTGCATTGGCATGGTTGACCCTTTAAACAAGGCATGGGAAATGGTCTACCCTTCAAAACTTCAAGCGGTGACAGTTTTGAGGTTTCACAAGGAGTGGTGCGTATTTTATAAAGAACAACAGTAACAGGTTGTCACGAACTGCTCCTCTTCCCACTAGTCATGTGGTTTGGTCCGCCCCACCCCGTGCAGTGGGTAGTCATTGTATGTGTCTTGTTTGTAATCATGCCTTCTTTGTTAGCACACACCTGCACATGGTTTAGTGTTTGTCTATATGTGTTTAAACCCCTGCTGGTGTGTGCAGTGTTGTCGGTTATTGATCATGTTCACATCGTCAGTGTTGCACATATTCACATCCATGTTCACCATTTAAGTTTTATGTGAGTGCCATTGTATCAAATCAATGAGGGCCTCAGAAGATGGGCGCATGTTATGTTTTAACTGTTTTTATTGCCACATTGTTCTGTGCACAAATTAAACAGGAATCTAGGATCATATTTGTTGTTTGTTGGACATCCTTAAATAAAATATTCTACTGAGGATACTCCACAGAAATTTATTTCGTTTTGTCTAGAAATCCAGAGTTATAGACTTTGACTGACTGATGAGAAGGTGCATGTACAGAACCAGTGTAATTAAGGAGGGGAGAACCCCGTCAATTATGAGCATGTGTATTTAAGCGCGACGAATTGACCAGCATACAAAAGGCATAGGCTAAATTGCGGGTGGATGGCGTTTAGCAAGTGTTCTAGTCAATGAGCACAGACACGGGAACATTGTAGTGTTGCAGCGGTAAGTGATTTGGGAATTTTGTTTTTAATGTGACCCGATCCTGGAAGCAGATTGCTCAACAGTTGCAGGAGTTATAGAGGCAAAACACCCAGCCCCAGGTTTATAAGTGGAAGGAGTCTCATGTTGCATATGACCCCCAAGGTAAGCCAATATGTTTCCATTGCCAACAAGCTGGTCACATTGTCCAAAATTGCCTTGTTCAAATTACAAGTCATCAGCAGCCAGAAGTAGGGGTGGTGGACCATAGTTAGTAGAGCAGGCGGGAAACTAACTCCCCCTGCTGTGGGGAGTCAAACAGCAGGGTAGGAGCAAAAAGACTCAAATAATGTAAAGAAACCTGGAAATTATGGGCAGTTGGTGGGACAAAATCTAGTGGTGAGTGTGAACATGGGTGGGGTTGAGATAAGGTGTTTAGTGACTACAAGGTCTACGATGAGCAAAATCAGAAAGTTTCTTTAAATAGCATTTTGAGCAGAAAGGAGTTGGACTACTGCAGCACTGTAGCTGGCTGGTGATTAAGGCAGCAAATGGTTTAGATCATATACCATATTTGGGCTATTTAGAGGTTGTTGTCATGATTGTGGGAAATATGATAAAAGGGATGGGAATTCTGGTAACAAAGGATGTGACAGACCCACACTTCCAGGCAAGAAAACAGACTGTACCAGGGTTGATGGGAATGAATATTATTCGCCATTGCTATTAGGTATTAATTCAACATTTGATTCGATTTGATTGAGCATGAAATATGCTTGAGTAATGAGGTTCCGGTATGCCAGCACTATCACACAGAAGGTGATGTGTGAGAGCTGTAGTCTGTACTCCCCAGTTGTAGTAGTGTGGAAGAAAGATGAAACTATCCATATGTGTGTGGACTACTGGCATTTAAATGTCAAAACCTGTAAGGATCCATATCCTTTGGCCCAGATTGAGGAGTCTTTAGATGCTCTGGGCAAAGCCCAGTGGTTTATAGCTATTGATTTGGCAAGTGGCTACAATCAAGTGGCGGTGGCAGAAATAAAACAAAGATGGATTTTTGTACTCATTTTGGCCTATATGATTGGAATTGTATGCTGTTTGGCCTTTCTAATAGCCCTGGAACCTTCCACCGGTTGATGAAGAGGATATTGTGCATTCATAGAATTTGCTCATTGCATATTTTGACAATGTGGTCATTTTCTCAGAAACAGTTGAGGAACACTTACAGAGGCTTGAAGAGGTCCTGAAATGGTTAAAATCTTTTGGACTGAAAGCTAACCTTGCCAAATGTGTTTTTTTCTAACAGTAGGTGAAATTCCTGGGGCATTTCTGGCAACTGATCCAGGGAAGGTGGAAGCAGTGGTAGCATGGAAGAAGCCTAGCACTGTGACAGAACTGAGATAATTTCTGGGGTTTGCAAGCTACTATTGGAGGTTTGGGGAAGGTTTGCACAAATTGCAGCCTCCCTCCATCAAGTAGTGTCCCAAGGTACTGTAAAGAGGGGAAAGAAGCAACTTTGAAGTAATTTGACCTTATTAGACCTTTGAAATGATTAAATGGAATGCCGCATTCGAACAGTTGAAGAAAAAGTCTCTGGTGTTGGCATTTGCTGATTTTAATAAACATTTTTATTTGAAAATAGATGCAAGGTACTCATGTCTTCTTTGCAGATACTCCCTGAGTTTCTCTGGTTCAGCTTCGGGCCCTTCAGAGATCCGACCTAATAATAGGTCCATTTCTGGAACTCTGGAGGAAAGGGGACTTGACTAGAGCGGCAGCAAATCACGCCAGAAGTACAAGAATTGGTGAGACAGTGGAATTCGGTGGCGGAAAATGAAAGTGTTCTGTACAGATAAATTACAGAGGCAGGTGCAGGGCCATTGAGGCAAATTTTACTTCCAGCTAAATTGAAGGAGGTGGTAATGGAACAGCTCCATAATAATTATGGGCATCAAGGAGTGGAACGCACATTTAAGCTAGTGAGAGCCCGCTGCTACCGGCCAATTATGTATAAAGATGTGGAACATTGGTGCCAAACATGTGAAAGGTGTTGTAAAGGATGTGCACATTAAATCCAAGATCCCGCTGGGAAGTCTTCAAGCCGATGAACCGTTGCAGGTGCTTGCAGTTGATTTTACCATACTTGAACCTTCACAGGATGGGAGAGCGAATGTGATGGTAATGATGTCTTTTCCAAGTTTACTGTGGCAGTGGCAACAATAGATCAAATAGCAGGGACTCTAGCTTGAGTGCTGACCAAAGAATAGTTCCACAAGTATGGCGTTCCTTTATGTATATGTCCTATTGGATTTTTCTGCCTATTTTTTTGACCATGCTTTGGATGACCCTTACTTTCTAAACCTACCCTGTTTTCTTGCACTCGACCTTGAGTGGCTATAGCGTCCAGAAACATTCCAGTACCTGCCAACTGGACCCTTCAGCTGCTCAAGGCCAGCTGTTAAGTCAGACATCATCAGCAACTAAAGTCTTTGGGTAATATGGTGGAGAAGCTTACACCGCTGTATTGGTTCCCTCAGTAACGGAGTTAATGCATTGTCTGGCTACATTAACTACCAGTGAGTTGAAAGCTCCCAGTGTCATCACAGTCCCTCCACCCGCAGCTAGCAGCTCTCCATTTCGTCTTTCTCATCCTGATAAGTACAATGGGGATCCTGCAGGATGTAAAGGATTTCTGTTACAATGCTCATTGTATTTTGCCCATCAGCCTCCATGCACAGATGTGTGCATTTCCATTATTTTTTTATTAAGTGGGAAAGCTTTAGAGTGGGCTAACACTTATGGACTGAAGGTGGTAATATTACAAGAGATTACAATCTTTTTACAAGTCAGTTTTGGGCTGTTTTTGGTCACCCCTAGAAGGCAAGGCAAGTGGTGAACTGCTATACAGTGTACAACACGGTTCTCACACAGGAGCAGAGGACACCTTAGCTTTAACTATTACTTACAGACAAGGCTTCAATGTTGACTTTCTTACAGAATTAGCTTGCAGCAATAATTTAAAATCACTGGAAGGTCTCATTATGCAGTCTATATGTCTGGATAATCTTTTACAAGAGACAGGAAGAAACAAGCTACATTGGGTATTTCATCAGTGACACAGGAGTCACTATTGTGGATAAAAAGGTGGACACTGTAGTGAATTGGTTAGTGCCACATACACCAAAGGAGTTGCAGAGGTTTTTGGGGTTCGCATATTTCTAGAGATGCTTCATAGTGTCACGATTAGTCCCTCCCAGCTTCCATGTTCCATGCTTTCCCTGCCTTGTGTATTTTAGTTACATTCTGTAGTTTGGTTTTCTCCACCGCTCATAGGGGCTCACAGAGACTCCAGTATTGCAACATCTAGATCCAGAGGAACCCTTTGTGGTAGAGGTGGACGATACTGAGGTGGGAGTTAGAGCTTTTTTTTCACAAAGAAGTGGTAAGCCACCTAAGCGCCATCCAATTGCCTACTTTTCAAGGAGGTTGTCACCAGCAGAGAGGAAATATGTCATGGGGAACAGGGAATTGCTGGCAGTTAACTGGCTTTGGAGGAATAGAGGCATTGTTTGGAGAGGGTTAAACACCTGTTTATGGTGTTGACAGATCACAAGAATTTAGAGTATATCAAACATGCTAAATGACTTACTTTTCGCCAAGCCAGATGGTCACTATTCTTTACACGATTCAACTTTCAGATCACACTCCAACCAAGATCAAGGAATGCCAAGGCAGATGCTCTGTCCTGGATGGCATGAGTAATATGGAGAAAAGCACTGATCCCTTACCTATTTTGCCTGAAAAATGCATTATCGGCACCATACAGTGCGACTTTAATGAGGAACTGCAGAAATCATGTTCCAGCATGTGTTCAGGACTTAGGGAATACCTGAGGATATCACATCAGACCTGAGTTCACATCCCAGATATGAAAAGCTTTCATAAAGAAGCTGGGAATAAATGGCATCTTAACTTCAGGATACCACCTGCAAAGCAATGGTCAAGTGGAACAAGTCAGTCAGGAACTGGGAAAGTTCTTAAGGTTAAACTGCAAAGAACAAGAACATGGAATAGTCTAAGTATGTAATATGGGCAAAAATGGCACATGATTCCATCATTCATTCAGTTACTGGTCTCACACCTTTTAAATGTATGCTAGGATAACAACCTCCATTTGTGCCCTGGAATCCAGAGCCCTCAACATTACCAGCAATTGACGAATGGATGAGAGTGAACGTTTGGGAAAGCACACACCAAAAAATCCACCAGGCAATTACTCGTTTCCAGCACCATGCTAACTGTAGGAGAGCACCTGCAATTACATATTCACCAGAAGACCAGGTATGGTAATCCACCAGGGATATGCACCTTAGGGGTAGCAGTAAGATAAAACCCTGCTACCTAGGCCCATTCTTAGTGAAGAAAAAGATCAGTGATATTACTTACTGTCTGAAATTGCCCAGTTCCTATTGAATTTTGCCATCGTTTCATGTATCTCTGTTTAAGCCCTATGTTACAGGATCATTAACATCTCCTTTAGTGGAGAATGCTCCCCCACCACTGGAGTTCGAAGGCTTCTTGTCTTACACTGTCTGGGAGATACTGTACTACAGGAGACGTGGGAATGAGATACAGTATCTCATAGACTTGGAGAGTTACATACCAGAGGAGAGGTGCTGTGTCCCCAGGAAGGATGTATTGGATCTCTTTTTGAGCTTTGATTTTCATAGATCCAAGATAGGCCCACTCCTCGACCCAGAGGTCGTCCTCGCGGCCGTTCAGCACTGCCTGCTGACTCAGACTCCTGGGGGGCAAGGATACCGTCACGCCTACCACAAGAACACTGACAACATTACCCATAATCCCCCTGTTCATTCCCAGTCTCTGGATTATTACTATCAGCTGTGTCTTGTTATCCTAATGTGTCTTTGTATATATAGCCCTGTGTTTAGTCAGTCTTTGCAAAGCCATGTTTGCCTGCCTTACGTTTCTGTGTATTTGGATTATTGTTGTGTTTTTTAGTTATGATCCCTGCCTATCATTTGGATTTACCCTTTGTGTTTGCATGTTTGGATTGTCTTTGGTTACTACCTCTAACTGTTTTTTTTACCATGACTTGGATTGCCCTTACTTTATTAAACTGTTTTCCTGCACTCGACTCCATTTCTGTCCAACATACGTTACAATACAGAGTTCAAGGTTATAAAATTAAGACGATATGAAAAAACACAGGAACTAAGTAGCAAAGAAACAACTGTTTATTATGTATTTTTGCATGCTGAGTCTAAATACGTTTTCAGAATTTCTCTATCAACTAGTTTTTGTTTTTTTTGTTCCTCCATTACTTTTACATCTTCATGTAAGGCATTTAGCAGAAGGGATCTACCAAAGTAATTTTAGCTGTCTACTTAAGGTAAATAGATTATACTCACATATCATTATATATAGTAGGCCTATGGAAAATCGGTACCAGGAAAGTGGAGCCCCTCAGTGTATGCAGTTTACTACTGGACCCTGAAGATGTATGCTCCTGAGGCCAAATATTGGCGAAATACATACACCTGTACAAAATTTTTTATAAGTGTAATAACAGCTTTATTTATGAATAAGTCACATATTCATATTGTAAAATTAACCAAAAACCATGCCTGAGAGAAATACATACAACAGATTTGAATTCAGCATAAAAAGATCTATGAGGACCCCATATTTGAGTTTGCACAAAAATATATATTGTTACTCAGTGTTATTAAATGAGTTTTGAAGAAGTAACTCAGTACTTGAGTAGTCTTTTCAACAGATATGTACAGATACTTAAAAAAACAAACAGATTTCTTACTTTTAATTAAGTACTAATTTAAATGACTACTTTTACTTCTACTTGAATATTTATTTTAAAGCAATGCTACTAATTGTTTATCTATGTAAAAGGATCGGCAATGATGGTAGTTGTAAAAATATCTAGTTATTCACTTTTCTTACCATTCCATCTACTACGGTGGACAAAAGAGCACAACTTTATGAACAGTACTTGTTACTGTAGAAACCTGCATGATTTTGAAAATCATAGAGCTAAGTATGTACATGTAGATATGATAAATATGATGTTTTTAATGGTTAAGTTTTATGTTCACAAAATGTAAATTCTCAAGTAAAAGGACTTTTTTTTTTTTGCCTTTGAAAAGGAAATGGAACTTTATATTAAATTTGCTAATTGGGCCCCCTTTAAAAGCTTGTTATAAAGTTTGTTAATGCATGTATGTACTTTAGCTATGACTAATGATTTGTTGTGCAATTATAGGTATGTTTTGCATATGCATTTGATGGTGTGTAGCTTATTTCAGCTTGCCTAACTAGAGCTAACAGCAAAGGTGGTGTGTTGGCAGATGTTACGGTAATGAGGCAGTTTACTTGCTAGCTGGCTAGTCACTGTACTGCAAATAGGCAGCTGGATATTGTGGTAACAATGCTGGCTTAAGTTACTCGCCTAAATTACTCAATCATCGCATAAAATAGATTGCCAAAATGATCCATCAGGTCAAGGACAAACCAAGGTACTGAACTGTAAACAGCTTTAACATCCAACTGACAACAAAGTGCTAATAAAAAGAACTGAACACTGTCAAATGCTGATTAGCAGAAGATTCTTGCAGGTTCGATTTTTATATATTGCTTATTTCCCCAGTTAATACTATATCAGGTAAATATAACGAGTAAATAAGCGGACCATCAAAATTTGATGTTTTAAAATAAAAATTCACCATATCTAGCACCAACCAGAATGCAAGTGATCAGCTGTGGCTGCAGCATAAGGGGGCCAGTAATCAGGGACTTTTAAACTTAGAAATTATTATTCATTTAAACATTTTTTTCTTGAACATGGGGCAAACTGTTCATCTGGCAAGAAAGATAATTTTTTTAATTTAAATTGAAAATGGCATCAAGGGGTAGGTGCTTGAGCACTCTACCACCACCACCACCTCACGCACTTGAAAAGCCTCAGTGACAAAGTAGCAAAGAAGCACAGACAGCAGAATTTGGCTGAGAAGATCTAAGCTCATTATTACAGACTAAATGCTTGGCAGTAAAGCAGCAGTGATTGTGTTTTTCCTATAAGTACATTAAGGCTTGTTGATAGCGAGTATATTGTGTCTTCGAGCTACCTTTTTTCACAAATGTACGCCAAAATGCGTATTGACTGTCTGCGAATAGTGACGGGTTTCTCCTAGAACAAAGTACATGTGCAAATCAGACTTACCAGCTCAGCCCCCTGAGCCGAGGTATAGGGAAGAGATTGGGCTTCAAGAATTGCATTCCACAATGTACACACAGCATAGTCCCATACGTAGATGCCATCACTCGGTTTGGAACAGGAGCCATCAACAAAAATGTGTGATACATGTTCCAAAGCTAAATCATACCTACAGCATGATTGTACAAAGATCATTGAGGAACAGTTGTGCTCCTCTGGTGTTGGTGCTGACTTCGGGAGAGACAACATTTGATGCAGGATGAAGGCTGGAGAGGCCTGCAGAGAAGAGAGTTTGATAGTCAAATTAATAGAGCATGTCACTGTGTTTTCATAGCTGCTGTGTCTCTTTGCTGTTATTTGCTGTGTGGCGGATGTATTTAACACCTTGGTGACCTGATGACTGATATGCAGGGTTAAGTTATGTAAAAGAACTAGTTTCTCAGCATCCTGTTCCAAAACACCAGCACCAGCTAGAGTGTGTAAACATGCAGGTTAGGCCTTAAGCCAAGTTATCTTAAGTTTTCGATAGGTATGTCACATGTCTGTAACCTCCAATATGCTCCTGTGCCAACACCCCTGCCATGACCCCGTCATCCTCACAGATGTGGAGATAAAAGGGTAAGCCTAATGCTGGAGTAGAGCAAGAGATGACTTTAGGGCAGAGAAAGCTGCCATCAGTTCAGCTGTTTATTCAATATGCTCAGGAGAGTCAGTTTTACATACAGAGTGTAGGGTCTTACCATTAAAAGAGCAGTTAGGAACCCAAGCCCTGCAACAGTTCACAAGTCCCAAAATCCTTATTATACCTTTTTTTTTTTGATGGGGGGATGAATCCCAGGTATTTCACCTAAGTCCAGCAGTATTGGAGTTTCTCCAGCGAGGCTTTGAAACTGTACAAGGCTAGGTTCTTCAGCAGGGCCAGTGAACCCCACTCACGGGTATTGTGGTCAGCAGTTGACAGGAACAGATCATTTGTGTACTGTAGGACATCAGACTCTTTGGGGATGGTTAGGTTAGCAAAAATTCATGAACAGTGGCAGCAAAGACAGTAGGTAAGTCAACAAAACCCCGCGGCAGCCTAGTCCAAATGAATTAATTATATTTGAATATAAAAGCAAAAATGGGCTGTGTGCCACATGGTTGTGTTCACATGAGGTCAAACTCACTTGATCCTTGTGTTCTGCCCATGCCTGCGGCCTGGTTTGACATTGCCACAGGACTAGGAAGAGGCATTTAACCCAATTCATGCCTGTTTCCTGCATCATTTTAGCTAATCCCCCTTTAATGGTTCCATTTGCCCTTTCTACCGCCCCTGCGCTAGAAGGGTGATAGCTGCAGTGTTTTCTCATATCCACTCCTAGATATTTAGTCAGAGCTTTTAAGCCTTCGTGTACGAAGAGTGTTCTGTTGTCACTGGACACTCGTTGCGGCAACCCCCACCGGGGAATAATTTCTCTCAGTAGCGCTTTTGCTACTGCATCACTATCTTGTTTTCCCGTTGGGAAGGCCTCCACCCACTTACTAAACATGCACACACACACAAGCATGTATCTCTTCCCTTCTGCTGGTGTTAGTTCTACAAAATCTATCTGCCAATGTTGAAATGGTTCACTAGGTGGCGTGTGTCCAGCGGGTGCATGTTTGGTATGATTGTCTCCATGCGGTGTATTTTGTGCACATACCAGGCATCAGGAACAAAAATTTGGGGTGTGTGTGTTTATTCCCGGTGCATACCAATGTCTCGTTATACTCTCCACTATCCCCCCTTTGCTCATGTGACTCCTCCCATGAGCAATCTCACTTAATCCTTTTATATAAGATGTGGGGAGACATGGTTTGTTCGAGTCTGGGTGTACCAATATCCCGCCTATTTGTTTACACCCCCCTTTTTTCCATTTCGCATAGTCCTGTGGAGTGGCTTGTCTTTGGATATCTTTGGTAGTTATTCGGGTTTCAATATCTGCTTGTGCCATTTGTGGATTGAGTGGCTGTAATGCTGTAAGTTGAGCTACTTTATCCGCATGAGCATTTCCTTTTGACACAGTGTCATCTGCCTTTGTGTGTGCGGCACACTTCATAATTGCTACTTCCTTTGGCAGTTGGATTGCTTCCAATAGTTCTGCTACCAGGTGGTGATTTTTTATCTTTGCTCCTGAGCTGGTGAGAAAGTTGCAATGTTTCCAAATGGCCCCAAAATCATGTACCACTCCCCAAGCATATCGGGAATCAGTCCAAACATTCACAGTCTTATCCTATGCTAGCTTACATGCCTGTATGAGTGCGACAAGCTCAGCTGCCTGCGCTGAGTAGTTAGATGGGAGTGGTTCCGCTTTCACCACTTCCGTGTTTGACACGACGGCAAATGCTGCTCGATTAGTTCCTCGAGAGTCACGTTTGGCTGAGCCATCCACAAACAACTCCAGGTCCGCGTTAAATATCGGTTCCTCCTTTAAATCTATTCTAGGAGATGTTGCAATTTCTAACACTTGCTGGCAGTCATGGGGTTCCCCCTCCTCCTCTGTAAGCGGTAGAGTGGAGGGGCTCACGGTTGTGCATCGTTTCACAGTAACATTTGGCATGTCCAATAAAGCAGTGTGGTACCTGAGCCATCGCTGAGCGGATAAATGTGCCACCTTTTGGTCCTGCAATATTCGTGATACTGCATGGGGAACATGTAGGGTCAGTTTAGCATGCCCTACTATATCTCTGGATGCTACTAGGGCCTTTTCTGCTGCGGCTACTGCTCTTATACACAATGGCAGGCCTGCTGCAACTGCATCCAGCTTTCCTGAGAAATAGGCTACTGGCCTCTGTTTGTCCCCGTGTTTTTGCGTTAAAACGCTTGTCATGTATTGTCCTTTCACATCCACTGTCTGTTCGAATGATTTACTGAGGTCTGGGATGCCTAAGGCGGGCATGACCTATAATAATTGCTTCAATGCTGTAAAGGCTGCTTCAGCTTCTGGCGTCCACTCTAACTGAGAGGAATTCGACCCCTTGGTCGGTATTATATTTCTGAGTGGCCCCTCATGCTCTGCATAAGATGGTATGAACGTTCTACAATAGGAGCACATGCCTAAAAAGGACAGCAGCTGTTTTTTCGTCGTAGGCTTCGGTATAGTCAAAATAGCATTTTAGTCAGCATGCGCATTTGTTCGGTAATGTCATGTCCTAGAAAGTGCACTTGCTGCTTGCAAAACTGTAATTTAGATTTGGATGCCTTGTGGCCTTCTCCTGCTAAATAATGTAGCAGTGCCACCGTGGCTTGTTTACACGCTTCTCGTGTTTTTCCACAAATTAAGAGATCATCAACATATTGCAGCAGAGCTGTTCCTTCAGGGAGCTCTAAAGCCTTTAGGCTTCGGTGCAGGGCGGCATTGTAAATAGTTGGTGATTCACAATACCCCTGACACAACCTTGTGAATGTGTATGGCTTTCCTTCAAAAGTGAAAGCAAACCAAAATTGGCTATCCTTGTGCACAAGCTTGACCCCCCTTTTGCAATTTAACCTATATGGGGCTGGCATTTTCCACGCTTTTATGCTCGGGCTGTACATAATTTCACACTGGGATTCTTTTACCCAGTCAGTTGCGCTCAACACGCGTTTAGTCCAGAATCCTACTCTCTGCCAGTCTGGGTCGGCATGTGTGCTAGCCAGCGACACATGAGGTGCTGCATGCGAGACCGAATATAAAAATTTCTGTTAAGCTGAGAGCTGCACCACTCCCGCAGCCCACTCGCAGTCCCATGCTATAGCTGTGATAATCAAACTGTCGCTGCCCCCTAAGTCAAATTTCTGCTCAAAATCAACGTCTGATCCCTCATGGACCTTCATCATACAGTGAATAGAGTCACTTTGTTTAATAATCAGCTCACCAGGTAGCGTGTTAGTAACTTCAGTCATAAAATGTGTTAGTACTTCCCCAGCAGTGCACTGCAATTCATAAACATACAAAGGGACCCCCACTTCTAACTGGACTCCCTGTGTGGGTGTTTACCACGTGACAAATAACCCCTCTGGGTTGCTGCTAATTGTGCATCCAAGTTTACACATTATGTCTCTAGCTAACAAATTAATTGGACACGTTTCTGACACCAAAAAGCTGTGTTTGAATTGGCTATTTCCTAAACTACATTGGAGAGGCTCGGACATCCTTTCATCGATGGGATGGCCTCCCACTCCAATTACTGTTATCCCATACCCTGGTCTCATTCTACATTCTATTAAACCTTCTCTCAACACCAAGTGGGTGGCACCACTGTCAGCCAAAAACTTAACATTTTTTCCCTCTACATTCACAGTTACTTCAGGGAGGCCTCTTGACCCTTTACTAATCTGCTGTAGTAATTGGTCATTTAAATTTGTTACTTCCCGTTTGCCGTCTTCCTTCAGTGGTTCGTCGCTGTCCTGCCTCTCCTCCGCCCGCCAAACTTCCACAGCCATGCTGTCACTATCTTCCCCTTTTTCTTCAGGACAGTCTCTTGCAAAGTGTCCGAATTTTCCACAATTGTAGCATTCCCTTCCTCCAAACTCTTTTCCTCGACCTCTTCCTCTCCCTTGTCCGCGTCCGCGTCCTCTGCCACGTCCGCGACCTCTTTCCCTGTCTCCTACTGTTTGGAGCATGGTCAGCATCGCCTGGTGAGTGATGTCGGTGCGCTGGCGCTCCCGTCTAGCATCCTTCTTGCCCAGATTAGTTTCATGATGCTTGGCGTGTTCTTCAATAGTTGACAAAGGGGCTCGACTATAACCGATGCAGTTTTTTCTGATGAGATCGCTAATGTCCTTTCTCATATTCATGACGAAGCTATTTCTCAGATGAGCTTCCCACGCCCCCACCTCTCCGGGGCCCGCTGCACGTTGTGCTGGTGCATTAATTCCACAATGATCAGTATGGACGCGTGTCAAACAGACGAGGAAATCAGCCACGGGCTCGTCATCCCTTTGTTTGCATGCTGCTATCATGTCGGTGTTAATAGTTGTCAGGTATGCTGCTTCCACCCTTTCGATGAGTCTTCTTATCATCTCTCTGTATGGGCCATTTAGGTCAGGCTGCCCTTGGGGCGGTGCATTCCACTCAGGCAGATGGAGACGAACATCTCCATCCACCCAGTCTCTGTCAATGCGGTTATACTGCGGTCCGAGTCGAATCATAAGCAATCATCACAGTTCAGCCTGAGTTGGTCTGCAGAACTGCACAAATGCCATAAGTTCATGTCCGAAGTGTCATCCGCCGATATCGCCTGGTTTGCTCAGGCCGTCAACCGCTTTCATGATGTCGTCTACAGTCCAGTGGCGGTGGACCATAATTACTTCATCTGGTCCAGACACCTCCATCATCGGGAACTGCGGGGTGCAGCCTGCCTCAGGCTCTGCAGATAGCTTTATAGTGGTGTGACTTCGAGTGCGATGAGCCACTGGTGAGGTTATTGCCTCCAGTTGTCGTCTTGATTCGTCATATAGAGACGGCTTTGGTGTCAGCGATGAAGTCCCTGGCTCAGGATATGGAGGTGGGTTTGTTGGCGCTTGCGGCTGTTGAATCAGCTGGGGGGCTCTCGGCGGGGCGGCATCGAGGTCAGGATCAGCTAAGGAAACACACTGAGAGACTTCATTATTTCCTTTTCTATGCCCTACCTCCTGCTTTCTCTGTCTTTTTTCAGCCTGCCTTTTCCAGAATATCTTCACTGTTCTTGTCAAAATATTTCCGCGCTTTCTTATAAGCCTCCCTTGGTTTAACCTTTACTCTTTCAACCAATTTAAGTAAATATGCAACACTCAAGGTCCCCGATGCATTAAACCCATAGTATTTAATCCAGAACGGGACATATTTATTTACATGTTCCCCATAGTCTGTACTCATTTGGAAGAACAGGCTACTAGAAAACTTGTCTTTGCTAAATTCATATTCCTTACTTTGCCCATTACCCATTTATTTATTTATTTATTTTTATTTTTTTTGTAGGTAAGGGTTGCACAAATGTGATTGCAATATAACCAAATAATATGAATAATATGGGTACGGGTGACTCCCCCCCCCTTTTTTCTTTCTTTCTGTTAATCACGTCTCTAACGTTGCTTAAATTAGTTCCACTCCAGTAATTCGTGCTGGTTTACAGAGTTTCCTCCTTTCTCTATGGGGCGTCCTGGCGGCCCGGGCCTATTTTCCCTTACACTTGTACGTCTACACAGTGTGCCTAACTCTTTTAGGCTATTGGAGTCCCATAATCCGGAGTCCCAGACTCCTTTATGAGCGCTAGTATTCCCTACTACGCTACTTACACAGGCGCGCCCCCAGGCAAACTCTGGCGGATTTCTATATTCGAACTTTTAACGATTGGTTTACTATTTCCACCACTTACTTTCAGTTCGTTAGATCAGGCGGAGCACACCACCACTTTGAGTCAAGCGGGACATCACTCCCTGGTTAGGTACTTTCCCGTATTCTTGTGGGTTTCCCTCTTTCTCCAGCTCAGTCGAGAAATTCTCTCTGAGGAGCGTCCTCGAAGTTCAGTCACCGCTGCTCCGCGTGGTGCCCCTCGCTGATCCTGCCGACTGGGCCAATTTCTGTGGTGGAAATTTGAATAAACAGCAAGTCAGACGTGATTAAAAGAGTAATTTAATAAAGAAAATAGGACATACAAAACACAGCTATGTGAGAGCTAATGCTCTGAAGCAAAAGCTCTAAAGGGGTAGACTGGCTCTGCTCCTTATACCTAGACTTCACCCCCAGAGAGGGATGCTCTGTATCCCTGTTTACCCATTCCCTGCTCCTTATACCTAGATTTCACCCCCAGAGAGGGATGCTCTGTAATCCTGTTTACCCATTCCCTGCTCCTTATGCCTAGACTTCACCCCCAGAGAGGGGTGCTCTGTATCCCTGTTTACCCATTCCCTGCTCCTTATACCTAGACTTCACCCCCAGAGAGGGGTGCTCTGTAATCCTGTTTACCCATTCCCTGCTCCTTATGCCTAGACTTCACCCCCAGAGAGGGGTGCTCTGTAATCCTGTTTACCCATTCCCTGCTCCTTATGCCTAGACTTCACCCCCAGAGAGGGATGCTCTGTAATCCTGTTTACCCATTCCCTGCTCCTTATGCCTAGACTTCACCCCCAGAGAGGGGTGCTCTGTAATGCTGTTTACCCATTCCCTGCTCCTTATACCTAGACTTCACCCCCAGAGAGGGATGCTCTGTATCCCTGTTTACCCATTCCCTGCTCCTTATACCTAGACTTCACCCCCAGAGAGGGATGCTCTGTATCCCTGTTTACCCATTCCCTGCTCCTTATACCTAGACTTCACCCCCAGAGAGGGATGCTCTGTATCCCTGTTTACCCATTCCCTGCTCCTTATACCTAGACTTCACCCCCAGAGAGGGGTGCTCTGTATCCCTGTTTACCCATTCCCTGCTCCTTATGGCGATGAACATTCCTGCAGTACCAGAGCACTCACCAGGACAGACACAGTTTGCAAGATAAAATAAGCCTAATCCCTTTTTACGACACTTGCAGGTCACGACACATGCAGGTCGTTAGGCAACATTCCAACAGTCGTTTTGTTCACACAATATACAGAGACAGAGTATGCAGACTAAACTATTCATATAAGATTATATAATAAAAGGATTAACATGATTATATATGAATCATTACATATGAATCACATGATAATACATGATCGAATAATATTTTCCATCCCCCATTGCATGCACAATTGCATGATCTAACCTTCTTTTTAGGGAAGGCGTCAGTGGCTGCCAAATTGCGAGTATGAGTCAGAGCATCATTCAGCGGATCATGAGTTTAGAGACATGAAATCTAACAACAGTGGCTGAGTTTTTGGAAATAAATGTAAGGTTTCAGAGTTTTCAGTCAGTTTTCAGTCATCCTTACTGAGACCTGCCTCTTCAGTCCAGACCTTCTCGAAAAGTTTAACAAATACGATAGTAGACCCCTTTTGTGGGACTTTCTCTATTTCACACCTTGTACCAAACTGAGAAGGGGGTCGAACTTTCCAGGTATGTTAATAGAGAGGCATGCCTTGGTTCTTGCATATTCAATACCCTTTGTTTTCACAATAGGGGAATTCCTCTACCACATACAGGGATACAGAAATAAATAAGATCCACCATGAATCATTAAAACAAAGCAAATCATACATTTTCTACCAATTTCTACCTCCTGGTATTAGAATGAACTTTGTAACACAAACCCTAGGAGGAGTGGAGCAATCGAATAATCAATTCCTTAATTCCTTTTCTGTTTTCTAGAAGTTACAAACTACTGACTTTAATAGATTTTGTCTAATTGGTTCATATAAGATTTCTAGTAAACACAATTAGGAGTGGTTAACAATTTGTTTGCCAGTCAGGAGGTCAATCGTAATATAGTAAAAGAGACTTCACCTCCAATTGACAATTTCACCTCCAGTTGACAATCCTGGATGAGCCCCAAAAACAGTTAGATCCTGTAGCCTCTTGGTCATGTCTTTCTCCAGGCCGTTCTGTCTAAATGTGGAGTGCATTCCCAAATCAAGACACTAGAAACTGTCATTATTAGTAGCACAGGGAAGGTATTTGTAGGGTTTGAGGAGTATGTAAGGAGGAAGGAAGTGACACAGGGAGGGGAAGTGGGATGTATGCGTGCGTGTGTGTGTGAAGGTCATGGAAGCGATAAGATAAGAGTAGTACTGGGAGTAGTACTCTCCTAATCCTGACAAAACAGAAGTGCTTCTATTAGGCACACAGACGGCTAGAACCTCACTCTAATTACTTAATGAACCTCAATGATCTCACAATCACATCCTCTTTAACAGTTAAAGATCTTGGAGTGATTATGGATCCCATTCGAAGCTCATGTAAATAATATTATACAATAAATATAGGACCACCTTTCTCCACCTCAGGAACATTGCAAACATTGGGAGCGTACTCTCCTCACATGATGCAGAAAAGCTAGTGCATGCATTTATCAATTCAAGATTGGTCTACTGTAATGCCTTACTATCTGGCTGTACCACTTAGTGTCTAAGCAAGCTCCAGCTGGTTCAAAATGCAGCAGTCAGAGTTCTTACTACAACTAGGAAATTTGATCACATCACTCTTATCTTAGCTACATTACAATGGCTCCCAGTAAAATTTCATATTGATTATAAAATACTTCTAATGACCTACAAAGTACTGAGTGGTCTTGCCCCACAGTACCTTAGTGAACTCCTAATGTGTCACAATCCACCACATCTGCTTAGATCAAAAGGTGCAGGCTGTTTACTAGTACCAAGAAAAAGAAAATCAGGGCAGAGCCTTTTCCTATAAAGTTCCCACATTATGGAATAACCTTCCTGTAAATGTTTGAGACTCAGACACAGTCTCAATATTTAAGCCTAGGCTGAAAACCTGTACAGTCAGGCATTTTATTAACTACTTCCCATCTTGGGTAAAGGTGTAGCCCCATGTCTACATGGGCATTGAGAGTTCTGGTAAACTGGGATGGTATGGTGCTGTCACTTCACTACTCTTTTGTCACTCAAGTTTGTTGACTGAGAACAGCAGAGTGCTGATTTTCCAGGGTGCCCTCATGCCTGTGTTTCCTTCTGGCTCTTTCCTTTTAGCTGTGCTTCCATAGCTAGATCTGCCAGATTCCATCTTTGCACATTATAGTTCCCTAATTTACATACCCTCATACTTGGACATGCCTAATAATCTATTCTCTCTTTCTAACGAGGCATACCCACCCCTGATGTCATGTTCTTACAGAGCCTCAACCCGTCTCAGCTACCATGCCTCCTCCCACAAACCCTTGATGGCCCCCTGTTGTGGCCCACCTCACCTCCACCCCAGCCAACTTCTTCGCCGTTGCTCTTGATGAATATACGAGACCAGACTATGACTTTTAGAAACCAAGAATAGACATTGCATATTTCTTTATTTTTATTTTTCTTTCTCACTCACTACTTATTCTGCTCCTTATTGTTTATATTGTTGCTATTGTGGTGTCCATTGTCAGCCAGCCTTTGAGTCTTGGTTCCTCTCAAGGTTTCTTCCTATTGCTCTAGCGAGTTTTTCCTTGCCACTGTCACCCTTAGCTTGCTTACTGGGGACTTGGACTTGGACATTTGAAAAGCTGCTTTGTGACCATAGCTGTTGTAAAAATATATATAAATAAATTTGACTTTGACTACATTTGTCTTGCTTCATCTCCCCACAAAACCGTATAAGTAGTAATCATTATTGTCAATTCTGATAGTACTTCTGTTATACAGGATATAGAGTAAATATAGATGGCAACATTCCCCAAATAAACACACATACACACGTACACCTACATTTAAGTCTTGACTCACATTCACAAATTTGTTCATTTGTTCATAGCTGAAAACTGAACACTCCAATGTGTTCTGGCTAACTCCAATTCCAATTCAGATTCCAAAATCGGCACTTTTATACATGCTTATACACAGTCACACACACATACACAGACACATACACACACACATACACATGCACACACACACACACACACACACACACACACACACACACACACACACACACACACACACACACACACACACACATACACACACACACACACACACACATACACACACACACACACACACACACACACACACACACACATATATACATACATACATACATACATATCTATACACACACTCACACATTGTTTTGCATCGAACTAGTGCTGAAGTCAAACCTCACACAAATAAACTATGCACTCCTGTTGCAGTCTTGCACATTATCCTACTTGCTGCTAGAGTACTGTACTAAACCAGCACTATACTCTGAACTGTTCTGGCTGCTACCGGTGACTGCTATGTTCAGTGTAGCATGTCACTGACTCCTATGCACAACTCACTTTACATATTCCCAGTACTGTGTACTGCACTAAATAATTGCACTGTCTACTCATTTTGCATTTGTCCTGTTCTGTATTTATTATTGTTTATTTAATGTTTATTTATTTTGCACTATATTGGACTGTTTGTGTAGCATGTTGTCTGTTGCACTGTTGTTTTGTGTTGCAGCATGGTCCTGGAGGAACACTGTCTCGTTTTTGTTGTGTACTTGTATATAGCTGAAATGACAATAAAACCTCTTTGAACTTTGAACTTGAACTTTGAACACACAGGCAAGTGCACCCACATACATGCATACATGCACAATACATTGTGTCTGATGGAGTTCCAAATAATATGGGACACTAATTGCTTGAATTTCAGAAGTGCTAACAATTAACAGAAAACAGACATCAATAACCTGGTTGCCAGATAATTACTGCTTATGTTGTTATTTCAAGCACCCAGGAGATTTGTTTGAGTGTTTAAGCCATGGAAAAACCTCTTGTTGCAGTGTTTGGATATCGTTCAGTAGTGCTTCCCCTAAACCCATCTCCAAAGTATTGTTTCTCCTCTGTGTATTGTACAGTGGAGCCTTCTCTAAGGACTACTCCAGATTAGCAGCTAAGAGTAATCTCTCGCACTATGTCAACACAGAGGCTGCAGATGGATGACAGAGGTCCCCAGGTCTCCAGTGCCATCTTGGCTCACCCACACACCCTTTATCCCTCACACACACACATACACATGCTCTCTCCCTCATACACACATCCACATTGTTCTTACTCACACATACACACTAACACTCATGTGCTAGGCTGACCTCGTTATTCTGGGAACCTGCCCCAGCTGTCAGACATGGTTCCCTGTGCTCACATCCTGTTACTGTGCCACAGTAAACCTGGTACTGTGCAGAGAATCAGGGCGGCAGCATGGACACTCTTCTCCACCGGTGGTTTATCATACGAGGCAAAAGGAGGCTTGTCCTTGATTTTTTAAAATCTCAGTAGTGTGTTGTTTTTTTGTTTTTTTAAAATCAATCCCTAACTTCAATATGCATAATTTTAGAAAATGTTGTTTACATTTTAAAATTAGCTACAGTATCTGAATGGCAGAGGTGTTTGTAGTTTGTAGGTAGGTAAACTAACCAATCCGAATAAATATGCAAATTTTGGAACACCACTTAGATCTTGTGAAAAATCCACTAAAATAAAATTAGCCTCTTTTGATAACCAACCGTATTTGACTACAGTAATGACTACATAGGGTAATCAGTTAGCTTCGAAAATCTCTTCATGTAATTTAGTATTTCTTTGTACATTTACATTCATGGTTAAGGCCAGCTAACATGGCTGTGAACTTGGAGCATTTGCTGGAAAATATATTAACTGTGTTAACTATGTAGCATTCTGTGTTATAAGCTGTGCTTTTGAAATTGCTGGAGAGAGCCATTGTCATTGGGGAAATACAGCACCAGAAACATGCCTATGACAATGTGAGGGAGCACATATTTATTTGGAAGAGTGATTTTTGTATTATACTATTTATTCTCTCCGGTTCCATTCATTCCCTGTGAACTATTATCGCTGTTCTATCATTCTATTGTACCGAGTAATTCCCTGGTGTGTATGTCTGGCTATTATTCTAATTCTGCTACAAATAAAACTCCCTGTTCTAAGATGTCAGACCTATAGTTTTTTTGTGCCCCTTCAATTAAAAAAGAGGGATGTCTCTCGGCCTGGTACAGCATTACTGTCTGTTTGGTAAGTTAACAAAAAATGTTAATCTACATTATTCATTCACACATCAGTCTCCCCACACATTTTCCTCACATACTGCTACCACTCTTTTCTAGCGTTCCTCTCTGAGGGGATTATGTTTTTGTTTTTTTTTTCTCAGCGGATTATTTACTAGTGCAGAAGGACATCTTATAGAGAGCACGAGACCTACACTTGTATTGGTAACAGAAGTTTATTCATTACTTGGAAAGAGAATTAGCATTAGTGACCCTGTAAACTGTGAAGTTGGCGGTACTGTGTACCGATAACTCTGCACCTTTCACAAAGCTACTAAATGCAGCCTTAATGAAAAACCTCACTGACAGTAAAGGATAGAGTGTGCATGTAGGAGAAGTTTTCAAGTTCCACATATTTTGCTGACATTAGAGGGAGCTTTCAGAAGTCTGGGTGGAAGACCTCATAGTAACGGCTTAGTTTCTTTCATTACTTCATACACTTTTTTATTCCTCGGTTGAATTGTCAAAGTCTTCAGGTCTACGTTCTTATGCTATCTTATGACGATATGCATGCCCTCTCAGACACACATCCCCACTGACCCTTCTCAGCACATATCCAGATAAACCTAAAGTAACTTCACCACCTCATGAACAAGTTGTCTTCCCTTGAAGCCTTTTTTTCTTAGATTCCATTGGTCTCAGAGTCTCTTTGTCTCCCTCTCTTAGATGAGTGATGAGGCTGGGCTAGCTGGTACCTCATGCCTGTGAGGGGGTCTGCTGTGGTGTTAGTTACACTATTGGGTGAGGCGGGGGGGTGACACGCCAATCTAAGATAGGGAGTTGTTTTTGCAGTGTGGAAATAGACGTGTGTGTGTGTGTGAGTGTGTGTGTTCATTCGTTCATGTACTGGCATGCGTTTGCTATGAGCTGCATACTGAACACACCTAGGACTCAAAAGGAAGGTTCTTATTAGTGGCAGCTTGAATAATGACAAAATGGGTTTGGATGATAACACTTCACAGACACCAAACCCTGTTGGGGCATCTGGTGACTGGTCTTGTATTCGTGGCACTACTAGGAGTGAATGTGTCTACTGCAACACACAAATGTACTGACCATCTAATACAGAGTCAAAGAGGTTAAGTTAGGTGAAATAATATACATATCTAAAGACATACTTATTGTTCTTTTTTGTTATTCCCTTACAGGTGATATCTCCTGCAGTACATAAATTCACAAATTACTTCATATTATAGATGAGATTTGAATGGCATTAAAGTCTCTGAAAGAGCACAAGGAGTTCAACCTGGGGTCAGTGTGTGTGGGCAGCAGAGGTTTGTGCTGAAATAATTTTGCATATATCAGCAAGCATGAATACCAACCCACTGCAACTGAGTCTGTGTGCGTGTGTGTGTGCGCGCGCATGTGTGTGTGCGTGTGTGTGCATGTGTGTGTGTGTGTGTGTATATGTGTGTGTGTGTGTGTGTGTGCACTGCTTATGCTTATGCAGTATGTATGGCAGAGATCAGAGGAATTCTGGAGAGGGGAGAAGCTCCTGGCTCCCCATGATGTTTAATCCTACCCTGAGGAGACAGACAGAGACACAGAGAAATAGACATACAGAGAGAGAAATAGAGAGAGAGAGAGAGAGAGAGAGAGAGAGACAGAGAGAGAGAGAGAGACAAAGAGACAGAGAAAGAGAGAGACACAGAGAAATAGACATACAGAGAGAGAAATATATAGAGAGAGAGACAGAGAGGGAGGGAGGGAGAGAGCACTCTGGGAAAGTCGTGGGGGTTGTCCTGCTGCGTCTCGATGACACTCTGCTTCTCTGCTGCCCACTGCGCTCATTCCCCACATTTTAATTCCCACACTGCAGCTCCATGTAGCTCCCCTTACTCCTATAACACTGCAGACCTCTGTATCTCCACCACCCCACCCCGCCCCGCCACATCTGAAATGGAACAGGCCTGCAGCGGCTTGTGCGTGTCTCAGAAGGTGCTGCGAGCCCTGTCCACTGGCATCAGCAGCAGGCTGAAGCACTGAAGCACCGATCCTAGCGCTGGGTGACTTCCCACATCGAACAGTAGATGTCACTACATCTTTAGCTTCTCAATTTCACTGCATGCAGAATTCCAGAAACCATTGTATTAATCCCAATGCCTAATTTAAGCAAGCAAGAATGTCTGTAAAGCTGCCTGTAGTCTATTGTACTCACACCATGGAAGTGATACTTGGCCAAAATCTAATTTACAACAAGCAAAACCCTTGTAATATACTGCTTAAAGGAAAGGTTTTACTACACAGTGTCTTAGTGACAAAAAATGTTCTATAGCAAGGCTGCGCATATATTCCATACATTAAAATAGGCCAGTTTTGTTGTAAAATTCAGGTGACATGAGTGAGTAATGGTTGCGTTGAATGTGCAAATTTTCCAGTCATTGACTATGGAAGTCAAGCTTTCATATGCACCATAGGCTATTTCTATGCACAAAGAGAAGGTCAAGGTCTTGAAAATGCATTAAACACACATAGACCCTGTGTTCAGCCTTTCATTAGCAAAGGTGATTTAAAAAAAAAAGTTCAGTAGAGTATCTTGCAGAAAGGGAGTGTTCTAAAAACATAAAGCAAACCTCACCACTTCCTCCTATTCCTCTCTTCCAGAAGTATCCTTTAGAGTACTTTCAGCTGACAATATGAAATCACAATTGATCAAATGCGGCATACTTTATGCAGCCATGAATAATTTATCGGCAAATGGGTGCATGATTCTATTTTTTAATAATTCATTACTCTCAAGAAGCCTGGCATTGCACCAGCTATGATTAAAAGCCAACGAATCCATTGGAATCAATAGTTGTGTGGAAGCGCTTTGGTGGGGCCTGATGGTTTGTGGTACTGAACTCAGTACTGAACCTGAATCAAATGTGTATTTGATTAAATACATCAAGCAGAGAGAGAACCCCATTCTGTCATGATTCTTTGATTTCCATTCTCACAACACAGGACGTGGGTGTGCAGAGCACAGCACCTGTGCTTCCCATACATAAGCTGTCTCTTTCTCACGAGAACAGATGGGGTTTCATTATGAAGCTAGGACTTTTGAGGTGAAACAGACATATTTTTAGAAGCTGGCACCATATCCGTTCGGTTTGGGTGGTGCTCTCTATGCAGTGCTGTGTGCAGAACAGATTTTGAAGACTGAAACACTGCAGATCTGTCATGCTCAAAATATCTTGGACAAATGTCAACAAAGAACTTAAATACTGTGTCAACAAATCATAAGCAAATAGACCTAGTATGGATTAATCTCTATGGTTTTCTGCATATTTCCATGTAATGAAACATATAATGAATTTTTACATTACAAAAGTAAACAGGACTCATAGCTTTTAGAATTCTGAATATGTTTCCTGTTAAAGACCTCTGTGTGCTGCAGATGACTCCAGATGTTACCGGACGTCTGACACAGTCTCAGTTGTCCCTGGTGCTGTTGTTACAAGGACATAGCAGCACAGGGTTAATTAAACCTCCCTAGCCTACAGTCATGACTCTGGTTGAGGAAGCACGTCTGGTCCAGGTCTGGGTCTCTGTAACAGAGCACTGGTCTGAAATTCCCCTCTCCCCACATACGCTCCCATTCACTAGTTCAGGTTCCAGCATCTAATATTCAGACTGGGGAATGAGGATGAAATAATGAGAGAAGATTTGGCGTGTCTGATACCTAACTTTCAGACAAACACTCTATCACTAAGCTTAGATACCCTTTATCAGAGTGATAGTTTGGATATCAGTCACCTCCAACCCTGTTGTTTAGACGCACCCACGTGTCTGCCACAGTACTTGCAGAGGATGTGAAGAGTGCTTATGAAGGTTTGTTGATGGTGCAATCCTGGTTGAGGTTTATTGCTTTAATGCTTATGGCTGAAGTTTGTCTTTTCCGGTGATTGGTGGCTGTTAAAGAGATAACCAGGGCTCTTGTTACCATGTATGTGTATGTTACTGAGATAACCAGAGCTCCTGTTACTTTGTCAGTGGGCGGTAACAATTACCCATGAGGCTATTACGCAACTGCATGGCCAAGTCAAGTACCTTAACCACTGAGCTTCCACTGCCCCTGTAATACATGAAAGTTATACCTATTTTGATTTTAATTGAATTCATAACCATATTTAGGAAGAATATAGGACACACTTAGTGGTGTACCACTGTGCCCAAGTGAAGCAGGGGCTGAGGAGTTGGGAGAGTGATGTGGTAACCCACCACGCAAGCTCACTCCAGGAGTAAACATGTGGTCGGAGGCCCTTCCGTAGCAACAGCCCTCGCTCAATAGAGAAGCATGTAGTCAGTTCAACAGCCCTTTTGCTGAAGGGGGGGGGGGGGGGGGGGTAAACAGGAACAATTAGGTGAGAAAGACACTGCATAGATTAACAACATGGACCCACCCAGGGTCTGCTGCAGCTGTCATGATTTTCTCAATCTATCTGCCCCAATTCCTCTCCAAATCCCCTCCTCCTCACTCCTACTCATGGGCCTCCCCCTATTTTTGGCTGCAGGGTGTGTTTGTGTGTGTGTGTGTAGGTGTGTGTGTGTGTGTGTGTGTGTGTGTGTGTGTGTGTGTGTGTGTGTGTGTGTGTGTGTGTGTGTGCGTGTGTGTGTGTGTGTGTGTGTGCACATGCGTGCGTGCGTGTGTGTGTATAAATGGGGGTGGGGTTGAGGGGACAGACAATGATGGGGAAGGGATGAGTCTTTTTCCAGGAGGTTGGGTGTTAGAAACCTCTCATCTTGGTTCTGTCTGTTGTGTTTCTGGTTGAGTTACACCCCCCCCCGCCAGTTTATAAACTCCAGCCACTAAAGCTTTACAAGATGCTCCTCAGACAAATGCCATGACAACACAGAGTAAGGGAGAGAGAGAGAGAGAAAGGAAAGAGAGATAAATAAAGAAATAAAAGAAGAGAGAGAAATAAAAGAAGAGAGAAATGAAGGAGAGAGTGTGAAAGAAAGAAAGTCAGAGGTGAAGAAGAAAGAGAAACATGGGACAATTCTCAAGTCTCACATCTGTTTCTTAAGCTTGTGACTCACAGTGGTTGCATACAAAACACACACATGAATTTCACACATGCAAGCTCACACATACACACCTACATCCTTACTCATTTGGAATGATAAAAAGGGCAAACCACAAGAAATACATCTTCATCTACACAAGAGAGCAACAGACTACATTTCGAAGTACTTGCACTTCAAAGTGTGCTTTCTGCATAGAGATAATAAAATTCCATAAAAGGCAACATTTTAGAAAGAATCTTAAAAAAAAAAAAATTAATAAAGGACTGTTTTTCAGAGACAAGTGTCAACTCTAAGGTATAACTGGGCCTATAAAAGCTACAGACTCAGATGTATGCATTGCTCTAGGCCCAAGCTGCCAATGCCCTCCCTGTCCTTGTGATCCTGAATTAGCACTCAGACAGCTCTATTTTCTCAGCCACCAAGCCATTCCAGTAGGGATGACAATGAAACTCACCCCCAGGGTCTAGGAAAGACCCAGAGCTTTCTCAAGTCTACACTTGGGAGGACAAAAGAAGCAACGTTATTGGGTTTACCCCACAAGTACTGAACTCACCCCACAGGTATGACAATCCCACAGAAGATGTTTGTGACTCGGCATTTAACCAGTGCAACAAAAGATAAATCAGATGCTGGTTTATTCAGGTCTGGACTTACACTGGGTAAATCCTACACTGCTCTGTAAGAAACCAAACTCAAGCATTTGCTGCATCTCCAGAGAAACTGCAAGACTGCATGCAGGTGGCACATTGTAGACTAATTTCGGTCATTCCTTCTGTGTCTGCCACACAACCTGCAGCATGGTGGCATGAGGAAGAAACACAAGAAGAGGAAGGACCACAGGACAAGGAAGGAATACAAGGACTTTTTTGCTTAAAAAAAGAATGGATCAGAGTGAGGTCTTCTGTCTTTGATACCTCATGAATTATTCAGGTGTGCATGCAGTAGGTGTAGCACAGTGGTGGAGCACTGTGGGGTATAAAATTTGGGCAGATTTTTGTTGGATATAAAGGGGCCACAGGGAGGCATAACCATTGGTGCTGCTCGTCCGCGTTAGAGCGAGAGCCACTTGCGTTTCACACTGCCGAACAAGGAAGGGCCTTCTCATCTCAGAGCCTTTACAAGAACTGAGAAGGAAACGAGGTCCAGAAGGAGCTCGGAGAGAAGAGCTGTGGAGAAGTAGAAGAGATCCAACGAGCTCAGAGAGATGTGGAGAGTCAAGAGCATGGAGACGGTGCATCACAAACTCGAGCCCTCACTCTTGAAGGCTTGTGTCTTGTTTTGTGCGTAGCACGTAAGGCTGCTCCACCCAACCACATCACAGCAGGGCTGTGCTGTCTTAATGGCTGATTATAATGATGCTGCATGCGGTGATAAAAACAGACGTGGAAGTGTTTGAAAGTCGCAGTGCTGCCTGAGCTGTTACATCCCAAGTGAAAATCAAAGGCTCCGATTCTGACAGAGGATGAGAGGGGAGCTCCTCTATGAGCGCATCTGAAAAAGCCGCTTACTCCTGAATCTTTTCCTCAAGTTGATTATTGTGGATTTCTTCTCTGCAGATGGTCAACAGCGTCTTGGCAGTGAGCTGACTCTCCATTTCCCTGAAATGGTTTGGATTCAAAGGAGTCTCAGCTCTGATGCTCAGCTGACACATGAAAAGAAGACGCTGTTACTTAAAATACCTTTGTTGTATTATACATAATATCCATGTAGGCTTTTTGCTTAATAATTTAGAAATACCACATTATAACATTGTGGATACGGAAATTCTGCACAGGTTTTAGTAAAGTCTATATGATTTGCTATGATCTCCTATTAATAGCCAGGGACTTGCCTTCAGTGAGATGTTACAAGCCAAGGGTGTTCTGTGGTGAGAAGGTTCTACAGTAAAGAGCACTTTGTTCAAATGAGCTGCTAAATCTCAGTCAAATAAAGTCAGTCATTGCCTCCACCACGCACACTCATTAATATTATATATGAACCAACTCTTCATGGCTAGCATCACGATAAACCGTGATACACCGATGTTTGCGGGGCATCTATAGCTAGACTTTGATCATCCCCCCCACATCTATGAATCAAATAAAATAAAAGCTATGTAAATCTCTTCCCAGTGGACAGGAGCATCAACCCCACCCCCATACTGCTGCATTATTGAGAGGATACTGGCTTTGCCATCACACATCAGGCCCACCTGTCATCCATTATTTAATACCATACAGCATTGGGAGTTTTTGACGTCCCATTATAAAAAGCCAGGCCTCCCGTAGCCACTCGGTCAGGCCTCATATGTGATTGACAATAAGTAAACATCTCCAACCCAGGAAGGGTGAACAGAGGCTGGGCCTCGACGAGGAGGTCAGATGGTGGGAAACATTAACTATGAGAGCCCATTGTAGATACGACCATGGAAACATGGATTTGTATGCTGTAAGAATAAGGTTACTTAAGGGCAAGTTTAGTGTTTTTATGATATTATGTTGATTGGTTCTTAACAGTAGTGATTCTTTTTCACTTCTTCAGGCTCCTTAGCAAGGCCTCTAATTAAAGGTGTGATAATTCTTTTTTTTTTTTTTGAAGTATTTAGTGCAGTAGATGACATCAGAGCATGTGGCTCCAGGTCAGGATATATGTAGATAACAGGTTGTGTTTTTGTGGGACAGGACGTGTGAAGACATGCAAAGTCACATGAAGGATGACAGAGTCAATATGATTACACTATTTGCATCAATGCAAAAAACTTGATTACCATTTTTCTACATTGCTTTCAGCTGAGTACAGTTTGCAGGTGATTTGCTTTCTCAGAATGTCTTTGGAACATCAAAACATGAAAACCACCAAGAACAATGAAAAACAAAATAATGGAATAGTGATCTACTGTAGTTCCTCTCACATGCTAAAACAAATGTTTTCTAAAGGGGGCATGCTAGTAAGAGAATTATCCCAAATAGGCTGACCAAAGGCTAATACATTTCTCGCTTTCTCTTTCTGGATGGCTAAACAAGCGGAAGATCATCAAGACCATGCCACAGATCACTGTAATCAACCTGACATTTACCTTTTTGCTTAGCCAGCCCATTGCCCACAGACACAACACGAGTCGCCGCATCCCACTCCTCCATACACATCAGACCTTTTTTTAAAATATGGAAATGAATGGTAATTACCGTGCCGCTCAGCACCGATATTTGCTCAGGGATAAATAAGTATCATGGGATTTGAGGCGGGCTGTCAGAAGGCGTTGTGCCGAGGCGGGAGGGAGGAGAGGAGACATGGAAAAAAGAAAGGGAATGGGAGGGAAAAAGAGAGGGAGAGAATCTGAGAGGAAAAGAGGAGAGGAGTGTACAGAAGATGTGGTCAGGCTTCTTCACAACATGTGGACAGTAGTGGGAAAAGGAGGCCCCAAATGTAAGTTAAGTCTGCTGCGGGATGTGTCTCACACATGTGCCCAACACACATGCATTGGAATCAACTCTTTCCTTCCCAATGCCTTTTCTAGACAATTTACAGCAGTTATTTTCGAGAGCGAGCAGTTTTCCTTCTCAATTTTCTAGAGAGAGAATTTATTTTCTAGAACAAGCAACTTCAAAACTTTTTGGCAAACCACTGATGACACCCTGGACCAGTGGTTAATCACTGATTTAAATCAAGGATGAATCTTCAAACAATTATATTTATAAATGACGTCACTGTTTTCAACTTTCTCAGAGAGAACTATTGACAGTTCGATCCACAGAAGGAAGATGATCTTAGTGATTTGGCTTGACATTATTAATTGAATGCAATGGGGAGACAGATGTTTTCTGATTGTGCAGGTTACAAGATCTGTGTCTGCTGAAGACTCTTCTGGTAAAGCATGCCCTGAGTGGACTTGGATAATGATGACTCTACTGTTTTTATTAAAGTACATGGTCAATATCTCATGGTTAAAAGTCTCATTTCACTGATATGACACCTCCCCTCTGCCCTTGAATGAGTTTAATGCAGAAAGCAAGGCAGTTGGTAGGTCAAACAGCAGATCAATGTATTGATGAACACTCACTGATTCTAAACAGATCAAACAATCTTTGAGTCACTCTGCAAGGCATAGCAAGTTTAGCTTTGCAAGTTGGTATTGAACTGTCTGAACCATATTTACCACTTAAAATGAGCTACCAACAAAACTAGCTTGAGCTTCATTACTGGATAGTATCTTTAATTAGCTGAACATTTATTCCGTTTGGATAAGAAATTGGAGCTGATTAGAGGCTCTGCTGTTGGAAGCTAACAGCATGCTGACAGATTTGCTGTGTTTTGTGTCACATATCACACTAGTACACATGCTAGCTAGCGTGTCTGGCACTCACACACCTGGGACAGGCAATGAGAAAAGTCTCCAGAGAGATGAATGTCTGCGTGGAGGGTTAACAAGCTCTTTGTTATTTTTTGTATAATTAACGCATACAATTTTTAAATGCATGCAAATGGAGAGGAAATAGCTGTGGCTCATTGTGGTAACTGAGCCCAATCATCAATCATACAATTCATGCATGTCAACTATATCTATCTATCTATCTATCTATCTATCTATCTATCTATCTATCTATCTATCTATCTATCTATCTATCTATCTATCTATCTATCTATCTCTATCTATATATATATATATATATATATATATATATATATATATATATATATATATATATATATATATATATAATATTCAGATTTCAAAATGTAGTGAAGTACACATTTCACTACACATTCCAGAGAAACAGGATGTTTTGAACAGAGGTCCTTCGAATAGAGGCTGGTGTCGAATGGTGTCTGTCCCAGTGGATAGTGATTGTGAGCTTTGTATTTCATTGTCATTGGCTATTTAGTTGTTTTCTTTTAATCTCCTCTGCTCCCTTCTCAATATCACTGTAGGCACATTCAGTTAGACCTTTTTGGCATATCTGGTTATAATGAATAATAAGTGATATAGTAATTAATATTATAATAAGGAATTTGTTCAGTATGTAGTATTTTTCACTTATACACACTCACAGTGTGTATTAGATAAACAGTGTGAATTAGATACAGGACCACAGGTGAAGCCTAACTGAAGTCCCATTAACCAATCACCCCCCACCCCCACCTTTAAGATTGGCCATTTGGCCTAAAGACCATCAGCCAGTGCCATCAATGTAAATCACTGGAGAAAATCTGTCAGGTCCAGCTGGTGACACAGTACTCTGCTTTTTTGCAGTTAGTCTGATTCTAACTACATTTTGCCTTAATCCTAAAGGTGAATATGATATTGTCTTTTAATGCTCCTATCAAGTTGAAAAATAGTAAAATAGTTAATTTGGGTTAGGACAGAGGGGGAATAACATATGCACACACACACACACACACACACACACACACACACACACACACACACACACACACACACACACACACACACACACACAAGCCCTTTAAATGTATTCAAATGTCCATATCCACAATTACATTTTCTCACCTTGAGATAATAAGACTATAGGATTGCTATGTTGTTTCTGTGGTTATATGACATGTGTTATAGAGGCCAGTAACAGGACAACCAGGTGGGCGTGTCAATGAGACATTGACACACCCACCTGCTCAGTGACTTAAATATGTGCATAGACACTTTAAATAGAGCAAATATGAAACTGTAAGGAAGGGCTAGACAGACTAAAATCTGAGCACTGTTTTAATATTTTTAGACCAAGTCACCAGCTCAAGACGTAAACTTGGCATGAAATTGGGTACTGAGGTTTATGTTGAACTAAAGACAACAGTATGTACAATGCTTCGGTGAGAAGTTCAGCAAAGCTTTAATGTGGGGCTGGCAAATCATTTTCACCATAAAATCCCTTAAATTAATAGTCATCAGGGTGGCAATGCTTGCACTGGAAGTAAAAAGCACATATTGTATACAGCCTACACACTAACACTGCCCCACAAGCATTTGGATGAGCATTTAAATATAATGCAGGCCTGAGAACAGATATCCTTTGCTGTCATTAGATTTTTCCAAGCAGAGCAGAAGGCTTAAGCAGAAGGCTTATCTTTGCGTTGAACCTTTGGCAGTAAGCTTGCTTTTTTTTCCTCCTAGACCTCTAGTTAAATCCAGTAACCAATCATGGTGCTGATCACCCCTCTCTTAAGATTCCCCCCTGTCGTGTTCAGCAGACATCTGCCACCTTGCTCAGCTCTCTTGACTGGAGACACGGCTGTTGCTATGGCCTAACTGGTCAAACTTGCTTTTTAAATCAGTTTGCAGGGAGTCTCATTTAGATTTGACATTCAGCCTGCAGGACAGTATTAGACTGGATCTAGGCATCTAAAAACATGTTACTGATAGTTAGCTTTGTATTGCAATGGAAGTGGTCTAACTTTGTACTCCCCATACGCACACACACACACACACACACACACACACACACACACACACACACACACACACACACACACACACACACACACACACATACATACACACACAGAGTGGCAGCCACATCTTTACACCCACAAGAGACCATTCCGCACATGCTTCTAACACATGCACACACACTGACTCCTGCCCACAGCCTTCTTCACATAAGCACAGCTTTCCAAATCCATTTCATGTGCCTTGGCGGATTGAGAGCTTTGCCAGGCTCGTCTCTGCCTCGCCTCCCACCCCCCCAAGCTTGAGCTCTCTGGAACAGTCAAAGGCGCGGGAGCAGACTCACCCCCCCCCCCCTCTCCAAGATCAAGGGAGGTTTTCTGGGCTCGTCAACCCTATTTTCAGCCTCATTAACTCTGGAGGGAGGCTTCTGCCGTGCTTCATCCGTTCTCTCGTCTAACCAGGTCCATGAAAATCAATTCCACTAATGTTAACAAAATATTTATACACGAGGAACACAAGAAAGGCCCTGCTGCTGCCATGGGAAGCACATTTGCTGTCCACAGATGAAAATGTGGGTCGGCTAAAAGCCCATGCTGTCAACACTGAGCTCCGGAGAATCAGGGAATGATGTCTTGCAAGGCTTATGGAAAAGTTTGGCTGAAAAAGCTGCAAAGGGGACTGATTGAAATCGATCAGTCATGGGCTCTTCCTTGGAAAGTCCTCACAGCTATTGATATTTGAGACTGATATTTGACAGACCAATAGTCTCACTAGGGGAATTGATAGAAACTGGTAGAACGTATTGATCCATTTGTGAAGAGAGGGAGGAGTTTGCTGTCACTGCAAACAGTGCAAGGTGAATGATGCAAAATGGGATTCTACCATCTAGTGATGAACTAACTCCTACCATGCTCAGGTGTGCCCAGCTGGGCTTATCCAAACTTTGTAGGCGTTGGACTCAACAAATATCTCAGCAACTATGCATATATCTTTCTGTATACATGCTCTGTCTTTTCTATGTATTGTATTTTTGAACATCTTAAGTTCAGCTGAGCCAAAGCAGCTGTGTTTACCATAAACTGCTTGAGCAGATCCAAATACTGGGTTTTATGGTACAATACGGTACAATATATATATATATATATATAGGTCTGGGAGAAAGCTAGACTCTGGTTGGCCATCTCTCAGCCCTGATCTTCACATCAGAGCTCTCTCCTCAGCATGGTCCCCATCGTCGCTCTGTGTGTGCACCCCGGCGCTGGCATTTCACACGTCACCACCTACCCAGCAGGACCCAGGCACCATTAAAGCAGCTCTGACGTAACCCCGCCCTGAGACACCTCCACCTCAGTGCTACACCAGGAAGGGAACAGAGGGCAGGGGCAACGGAAGCTGCCCCATTTAAGCTCTGAGAAGATGCAATCAATTAGCTCCACTGCAAATGTTTCATGCTAAGCACCCTGATGCCACATCAAGCAAATTTTTCCCCATTTCAGAATGCCCTTTAAAACTTTTAAACTGTTTTCTGAACGCAACAGGTTAGTCCTCTTGGTTTGGACAACAATGGAGACAGGATGGGGTATGAGGATAGGGGGAGGATAAAGATGAGGACATGAAAGAAGTTAAAGAATCATGGTTGAAAACCAGGCCACCCTGCTTGATCATGTGGTGAGCCATGGTTTAAGTATGAGGCAGGCTGGCAAGGCCAGACTACTTCACAGTAGCTGATATCATCAGACATTATGCACCATGATGCTGTACATTATGCACTATGATATATTATTACATCACTAGTGGACTGTAATGTACCGCAATGGATATATCGATGGTAGTTCAGTGATAATGATGTTTAGCCATTGAAAGGTCAGGCTGGCTATAAGAAATTTTGTGTCAGGCTCCAAAAAAATCACCCCAAATCATTCCCATCATGTTTTTGCAGTACTGAAAGAAACCTGTTGGTGGAAGAAACCAGCTCTTTACCCCACAGCAGGAAGAGCACATTGCCAACAAGATCACAGCAAACATTCAACTGCGAGAAGTACACAGTCTGATTCTCACAGCCAACGCCACCTTCGATAATATCAATAATATCAAGTCAGCTTGTCAGCATTGTTCCATATTCTTCAACGGTATCAACTAAACATGAGGCAGCTGTACAGCGTGCCGTTGGAGAAGAACGCCGATAGAGTGGAACAACTGTGAATATGTGCAGGTAAGCATTCTCTATTATTGCTACTGTTGTCATTGGTACTGTATACCAGTGAATAGTGGTATACCACAGTGACTGCCCCTGTCTGTTTACAGTATTCTGTAATACTGTTTTATCATGGCTGAGAATGATAGAGCTAGATGTTGCCACGGCTCCTCACGAGTACATCTGTGTTGAAGAGGTTGGCTTTGACTGAACTAAAACAAAGTGCAAGGAAAGAAATGTTTTAGAGTAACGTGCCATTATCAGTGTTCCAGGCCAAGGGGGCAACATTACTGTGTGTGTTTGATTTGATTTGATTTTATTAGACCATTTCACATTTTGTGCAAATAATATCCACATAGATACACCATGCGCTACCCATAATAAAACAGTCTGGGAAAACACAAAAGAGTCCAAAGACTTATTTACACTAAGGTCCCTTATGCAATACCAAATCCCGTATTAGGCAGCAGATGCAAAATAACCAACGTGGCCTAATAAAACAGGAAAAAATTATCACAATTCCTTTGCACCTAAAATGTATTTACATTTAAAAACATATCATACATAATGTATCAATCTAATTATTATCCATACCCCCTGCTGTATCCATTTCATTTTAGGTATTTAAGAATTTTTAAAACTTAAAACATAATATCAATTATTTTAAAACACCTTGGCAACCAGTTTGACAGAGTTGCAGCTACATACCTAAAAGAGTCCCTACCCATTCTACTTTTAAAACCAGGCGGAACCAAATCTGTGGTTCTTCCTCTAGTAGAATAACTTGACAGCCCCAACTTCTTTCACCTGCACAAAATCATTTTTAAAACACTGTTGAACAAACCCATGCAAAATCTTAGATGCTTTCCATAACTCTATCAATGCGACTCTGTCCTGCACTTTTAGCTATGCGTTATCCGTGCTTCAGGGCAGTGAGGGAGCAACATTACTGTGTGTAATGCCACTGTACAAAATGGGATCTTGCATCACCATGCCACTCCTGACCCATACATCCCTGCTCACATCCTACACAACACATCGATTCCCGATGAGCACAGGAATGGGCCAGAGCTATCCAGCTTTGTCATCATCTGTGTAACGTTACTGTCCAACATGACTGTTCATCAAGCCAAAATGTTTTGTTCTGTATCTTTCACTATACTCACCATTCCTAAACCCCGCTGAGGCATTCATGGAGGTGGAAGGTGGAAGATATGCATGCCTTATGGATATGCATGCCTTATGGATGCATATCCCATCTTCAAGCAATGGAGGAGGCCTGTGGGAATATACCAGCACTGGGAGATGAGGAAGCATACCATGGCTGGATGTGTACCTCCAAACAATACTGTCTCCGATGTCTTGGCAGAGAGACCATTGTGTGTGATGTAGATGAGGTGCTGTGGCCAGACCCAAACAGGAGACAGGATGCAGCCTAATTTTTTGTCATTTCCATATATTTCTTTCATTTCTTTTTTGTTTTTTGTATTGACTAAATGCATGAAGAGATGACTGGAACCATTTACAGCAGACTGCCATGCACTGCACAGTAAAAATACAAAAGAGATTGCAATGCTTTGCACTTTTCTCATCAGTGTTTGGATGGTGAAAAATATTGATTTGCTGGTCTGTGTGTAGAGATTTGGTGTAAAATTTAAAATTTTGAAGATTTCAATTGAATAAATGGTGTGTTTTTACACCAAGTGTGTTCATATTGTGAGTGTTTTGGGGATTGCTTGTAGAGTTTTGCAAAAATTAGCTGTAGTTTCAAAAATCATGTGTACGCATTGAGAAAAAAGTAAAACAATGTGGGAACAACCAGGAATACCAGGACTAACACATTGACACAGCAACTGTTCATGCAAAGCAATGCCCCAATTTTTGTATGTGTATGTTTCTGTGTGTATGATTGTGTGTGTGGGTTTATGTGTGTGCCTGTGTGTGTGTGTGTGTGTGTGTGTGTATAAAGCCAGTTAGGTTCTTTGCAGTAGCTGGTATATGTTTCCGTACTGATTAGGGGAGTGTAACACTGAACAGCTGGAGATCTGCACTTGGAGAAGAGGAGAGCAGAGCAGAGGGGAGGGGAAGAGAGGGGTGTAGACAAGAGGAGAAGAGAGGGGAGGAGAGGGTTTCAGAGGAGAGGGGAGGAGAGGGTTTCAGCGGAGAGGGGAGGAGAGGGTTGCAGAGGAGAGGGGAGGAGAGGGTTTCAGAGGAGAGGGGAGGAGAGGGCTTCAGAGGAGAGGGGAGGAGAGGAGAGGGTTTCAGAGGAGAGGAGAGGGTTTCAGAGGAGAGGGGAGGAGAGGGGAGGAGAGGGGAGGAGAGGGCTTCAGAGGAGAGGAGAGGAGAGGAGAGGGTTTCAGAGGAGAGGGGAGGAGAGGGGAGGAGAGGGTCTCAGAGGAGAGGGGAGGAAAAAGGCAAGACAGGCAAAATTCTACATGGTGGGGAGGGGCAGTGGGCTTATAAATGGAGTAAATGGATTCTGAGGACTTAGGGGAGGTGGCTTGTCAACAGGGGATATGAGGGAGAAGCCTGACTCGGGCTATCTAAAGCTAGTGAAGAAATTACAGAGCTTTGTAGCCTGCCAGGAATCGTCAACATCCATTAGAAACATGTTAAATCTTGAATGAAGGAGTCCTGTGCACAGTTTTAGAGAATGTCCAGAGCTGTCAGGCTGAAGTGTCACATGCAGACACTTCACACAAGGTATTTATATATTTAGCAAAGTGTTTCTTTAGTCCAAATTTGCATGGAGCCACATTTTGTAATTCTCCATTATTAAAACGGTGGAAAATCAAATGCTTTCAGTCATGGTGCCGCTAAATAATTCATTGTCTGTTTTTACGAAAACAGAAAACTAGAGTAGATCATTCCTGTGGAAGACCATCCCGTGACAACAAGCAGATGTTTATAGCAAAGATTCATCAAAAGGATGTCCTAGTACATCCCAGCAGCATGACAGCATGGTCACAAAAAGCTGTTAACTACATCTGACTGTAGTGCATTCACTGATGAGCTCCAGGGAGCCGAGAGAAATACATGAGTATTTTTTTTTTTTATTGTGGTTCCTGTTGAGGTTATTAAGGATTCACTGTGTCCCATAAGGGCTGCATGGGGAAGAGAAGTTCTTCCCTGGAGCACCAAATGATACGAGGGAACGCATACGTAGCCTGGAGGCGCACCGCAGTGACTGGCCTCATTTTACAACTCCTCTCCCTTTCAGTTCTTGGTCCAACATAAGAGCGCATCGCGTTCTCAAAAATTAAGAGTCCTAATAAACCACCCGAGAATCCTCCATGCGTAAATACTAAGCCCAGACTGCTCCCGGGCACTGATAAAACAGTCTCTCTCTCTCTCTTTTTTTTTTTTTTTGTCTTATTATGGTTATAAAAAAAATCTGCATATTTGGGATCACTGTGGAAATAACTTCCCTAGCAGAACCCAGCAGTGGGGATTAGTCACGGTCATTCCTTTCTCTCCACGGCCGCCTCCCTCTCCCTCAACCCGCTCTCTTCTTACCCCAGTCACCGTCACTCTGCCTGGCTGCCATGTTCCCCCACTCCAAATTAGTATTATACCCATGAAATTAAAACGCAGGTCCTTGGAGATACCCGCAGAGATTAGGGCCTATACTGCAGGTATTTGGAGATACACATGTCACGCCAAGTCAAATTCATTTCGCGATAGCCGGAGACATGAAGGCACACCATATCCGCTTGTCTGGCATGTATATTGTATGTCCATTAATTAGGTTTTCCATGTCTGAGGGGGTAATGAATCACTGTTCAGTGGAGGACGTGAGTAGCAGCGGCTGGGAACAAAAGGGAGTCTGGCACTGGGCTGTTCACACCGGCTGGCAGGCAGTTATTACACACAAAGCAGGGGAGGGTTCTCCTCTGTTTCATTGTCAACTGCTCTGGTTGCGATGTTTAGTGATGAGCAAGGCTAATACATTGTATCCCACTTTGATAAGCGCTGGCAAGCAATGTTCAAATATAATTGTGTGGTTTTTTTTTTTATATTTAAATAAATAAATGTTTAATCAGAAATAAGATGTGACATCCTTAAATTGCTGCTTGACATGTGAAACTAAAACAGTACTGATGTGTTTCACGTGTGTTTAATGGATGTTTATGGTTAAAGAGGTCATTAAAATTAGGCTATAGAAATAAAATGGTACTTTCGGTGCATGAATGCTCAGTGCATGACTCTTTCTTTATACCAGAGAGTTTCTTGGTTCCCAAAACTGACCACTTTGTCATCAACCTGGTTAATTATAATTTCTGAGATGGCTACTTCAGAGTTACAGAATTGCAAATTACATGCTCCTTCACCCGTACAGTTTATAACTTATAGTGCAAGTCTGTTAAAAAACACCTGTATTAAATTGCTCTGATGAACCCCTCACTCAATGTAGAATTTTTAAGCAATTGAATTAATGTGAAAATCAATATATTCAATCTGTAATCATTGAGATAAAGCATGAAGTTTGCTGCCCGTGTTACATTCCAGACTATCTGGTTTGTCTGACTGAGAGAGTTCAGCTGAGGTGATGCACACCATCCCACTTCCTCTCTCTCTCTCTCTCTCTCTCTCTCTCTCTCTCTCTCTCTCTCTCTCTCTCTCTCTCGCTGTCTCTCTCTATCCCTTCCTTTCTCTCCCTCTCTTCTATACACACATCAGTCAGTAGTCATTATCATTATCTACCTCTGCCCTCTGTTAGGTCAGTAAGATAGTGCTGTCGGTCAGAGACTAATCTATGGCTCTCCTCAGCAAAGTCAGACCAAGCGAAGCCCTAGCACTGAGCCTGTGTCTTGCATTTAAATGGCAGTAAATTGCATCTCTTTTCCCCCGGAGACTGTCATTTTCCCATGTAATGGCGTCTGATGGGAGTGGGTGTGATTTTCGCATCGGGGCTGTCAAGGCCAGCTCCTTGCGTCGGGTTTTAACGCGCAGATCTGGCAGCGGAGCAGCGTGGCGTGGAGAGAGAATGGCACCTGAAGAGGAGCTAATAACACACAGGAGGAAATGGGGACATGAAAGAGGAATGGGCTGCATCTTAAACTGAACATTACGCCCTGCCTAGTGCACTTCTAATGGCAGAATTGAACAGAAAGGCCTGTTTGAAGATGCTGTACCCTGAAGTGACCGAGTACCCTTTGAGTTGTCTCCTGAATGGCTTAGCTTGCTTGGAGAAAGCACAATGAGATCAAAAGGCTTTGAGCAAACACAATGCAAATGATTCTCCAAGCACTGTAGCCCCTTGGAACTTGGTGCTGGCTCTCTTTTGATAGACATACACCAATGCAGCAAGACATTAAATGCAGAAGATGTCAGAAGCCCCACTGACTCAGAGGGCTGTGTGTAACTTGAGTGTGTGATGACTTGTGCGCTGTGTAATATCTAGTAACACCAGAGCATGGATGAGGGGACACAGTGGTTGCCCATAAAAGCTCATCTTGGAAATCAATAAAGCAGTGATATTGATTTTGCACAAATGTACAGAATATGGATTGAGGACTTAAAACCACTGAGACACTGAATGCAAATATCTGAAGAGCTGTATTCACAGGAATACTACAATACAATAATAATGATACAATGGTCAATTCACATTTTTTGACTCTACATTTTTAAGCTTTTGTGTTGGGGCATTGTGGCTGTGACAGTTATGCCCACAGTAAATGGTCATGTCAGAGCAAACATAACTGTTGTGCATGACAATTGTTATGAAACAATTAAAACCTTTATATCCCAAAACACATTGACATCTGCCCTTGAACACATCAGTGACAAGTGCCTTTCTTCAACAGATCCCTCTGCTGTTCTCTTGCTCTTCTCCAATTCCCAGATAGCAAAACCTAGCCAAACGTATAGTTTCCCACATCTCCGGTTCAGACTTTTGACTGGCATCTCCTTATGCGTTCATAGCCAGCAGCAGGATCTGAGTCTTGTTAACGAATGAGCGGTTCCTCTAGCGAGCAGTCACCACATTCCCACAAGCAGACGCTGATCACAGGACTTTGGTGCAGGGGGAAATGGGAACTGCTCAGCACAGCTCATGGGGGTCAGGGGCAGAGGTGGGGAGGTGGTTCAAGAGTACCGCGGAGGGGGGATGCAGAAGCGACAGGTCCCACAGGGCAGACGGGTGAATGGGGATCCGATCAAACTACTGTGAAAGCATGGGGCTCAGGCTGACCCACAGGCAGGCAGTAATTGGCACAGGATCGCGATCCACAATCTTCAGAGTGTACAGAGTCAGGAGAAAGCAGAGGCACCGAAGCTGCGATCTGCCACGCCGGAGGCTGCCGACATGCAAGCAGCAAAGGGAAGAGCAAAGCGTGTCAACGCGATGCTGATGTGCACGCCAAAGCATCCCGATCACTCGCAGAGAGAAAGAGGGAGAGATAGAGAGAGAGAGAGAGAGAGAGAGAGAGAGAGAGAGAAGAAAGGAAGGGGGTAAGAAAAAAGATAGAGACAAAGATAGAGTTCAGAGAAAGAAAGGGGGAGAGAAATGAGGAGAAAGAGAAAGAAAGGGAGAGAACGAGACTGTTGTTGTTGGATTCATTTAATTATTAGCTGGGATAAACTGATTAAGCATAAAATATTGCAGTGGAAATGCTGGTTTCTTTTAGTATATTTTCAGATCTCATTTGATTCCTTCCTTGAAGTAACATTGAGTTCATTTCATGTCAGATTTGAAATGCTTTGCAAAGGTTGGCCCTGTAGCTTTTCTTGCCCAATGCTAAATAAGCATCCGTCTCATTTTCTGGGTGTGAATCTCTAGATTCTGTCTGCTCTGCTGACTGAATTTAGAGACATCAGTAATCAGCTTCTCTGTCTTTTCACAGGTCTCAGGAAGAAAGATAACCAGGGCTTGGAAAGAGATATGGCCTTGTTCAGTCCTTGCTTTTTACTGTAGCAGTGATGCAAATGATGATGAAGACTCCATTAAGGGAGAGGATGAGGGAGAGTTGAATTAATGCAGCTTCGATCACAGCTAAACAAGGGCCTTCTCACAAGCTTCAGTAAGAAAGTGGCTCATAAGACAAGCTGTTAATACCACTGAAGATATAGATGTTTCTAGACAAAACACAGCCCCTGCAGATTAAAACTTTATAAATAACATTTTGCCTTCCTTTAATTTCTGTAGAATATGATAGCCAAGGTACTTGGGGGGACTCTTCTCAAGGTTCACAGTGAAGTGGCTATGGTTATACACAGTAAACATATTTTTGTACTCAGTATGTTGTTCAGATAAACATAACTGTTACACTAGTCATTTGAATCGCACCCTCATGAGTATCCTTGGAATCTGTTGTGCACTTTAAATCACATGTATGAGGAGGGTGGGGGATAGTGTATGCTTTAAATGACTGCCTTGGAAGAAAGGGGGTTGGTGATGAATTTGGATGTCAGGGGCCCTTGTCTTTACAGGCTGGACTGGACAGGATAATGTAAATGCTTGGGCCTTTACATTTATTACGACCGACTGGGGGAGTGTTTTGTAAAGGAGGCGTGGCCTGCACTTTTCCCCACCCATTTCAACAGCGTGGCCTGCCTGTGACTGGTTAGCAGCCCCGATGCATATTTATATCCCTCTCACCCTGCTGTCAACCTACATTCTCCTCACTGTTGTTCACTGAAGCCAACTGTCAAAACTGACCAAGGTGAGACGAACTGGGAGGATGTTGGGCTAGAAGAGAGACATCTAGGGGAGGTGTAATCACAGTAGAAAAGGTCCCCAAACCTAAAAGGCACCCATATGCACAGCACTACGGTCTCAAACGCCTATTACATTTTACATATGCATATACATGCATGGTCATAAATTGTTGTCTACTGTAAGTAGTGTCCAAGTGGGGCAGGGTGTGGGTTTGGGGAAGTGTGGTTAATAAGAAGCCCATCTCTCATGAATAAAGAAAGAGCAAGAAGCTTGTGACAATTTGGCCTTCAGTTCACAGGAGGAGGCTGCGAGTCTGAAGTGCTCAGACACAACCTCTTAAGCCCCTCTCCTGTCATTGCACAATTTTACCATTCCACTTAGATGCTGACCCCAGGAATATGTCTGACCCATGTAATCCCTATCCCGGTCATTGGACAGGAGGGGCACGACTGGCACATAGCTGATCTCAGAACAGCTGGAGAGAGCAGCAGCCATGCCAGGATCTACACGGGCTGACTAGAACAAGCCACTGAATGGCCAGTTGAAGCCATGTTTGTTTACCACTGGCACAGGCCAATGCTTTTAACGACCATGTGCCACCCAGCTACACAGTCAGTTTTTAAGTACTCATTAAGGTTCATGGTCGAGACCGTTGACATGGAATTTAGATTTTTGTTGTGGAGACAACACAGAACAGGCAATTACAAAGGCATTCATTATAGTTATGGTTTACAGTACATCACACTGCCAAGCCTAACAATCTTAATGCTACAGTGCTACAGATGTAGGGCAATTGAACTTCAGTCTAAAGTTGTTTGTACAGTACACCAGTGTTCACCTAAATCTGCAAGAGCAAGTTTGGCTCTGTAAAAGTCATATTTGAGGCTCTGTGGCTGAGCGGAACATCCATGTCTTTCATCTGTCCCTAAACCTTACCTCAGCCTACACGCCTGCCCTCAGGAATGGATGGGTGACGATGGATGGAGAACGGTCTTTAGGGGTCAAAGGTTGTCGTCTGGGAGACGAGAGTTCACGTTCATTTCTCCTGCTCTTGTCTGCTGCCCAACAGGGGGCAAAGGTCACTGTCTTTAAATCTTTCAGCTGTCTAGAAGTGCATCAGAGAAGCCCTCTAACAAACCACACACACACAGACACACACACACACACACACACACACACACACACACACACACACACACACACACACACACACACACACACACACACACAGACACACACACACACACACACACACACACACACACACACAGACCATAACCCCCCAGCAAGCCACAGACTGACCCCTGACCTTTGGGGAAAAGCAACGACTTACTCCCATCTAAACAATTTGACTCTGATTCAGGGTCCTGTCTAAAATAAACTGTTCATGACCTGACATCTTTCTGACAAGCCTGCTCTTACAATATGATTCATATGGGCAGATTTACAAGGGCAGCAGTGAAACACGTGGCTAATAACCAACTAGAAACCCAGTAGTACTGATAACCTGACGTGATATTTAAGAGAAAGAACTGAAAGACTTTTAAAACCCTCCATATTAACCCAAGATCTGGGTATATAATGTGAAAGAAACTTTCAAAATACAGTCATATTTTGTCCTGTAAGAGTTCAACAGCATCAACCTAGAAGAGTCTAGTGTAGTTTTCCATCATCTTCTGTTTTCCACCTCCAGCATGCAGCAGAGTGTATATGTGCACACAGCGTCCTTACAGCCGAGCACAGCTGAAAAGGGGCACGGTCAGAACAAGCCTCCACTCTGGACTCCTACTCAGAAGTGAAGGGGCGGGGGGGATTAGGGGCCCTGTGGGGCCAGAACTCATGTTGTGATGTCATAAACTGGGCTTTCAAAGAGGCCATTCTTAAGAGCACAGAAGCGTCTGACCAGTGGATTTAGTGTTCATTTTTTAGGGACAATTGTATAATTAGTTTAAACAGGATAGGATCTGCCTATGGCAATCTTGAGGTACAGCTTGTCACGATATATATATATATATATATATATATATATATATATATATATATATATATATATATATATATATATATATATATATATATATATATATATATATATATCTCACACACACACACACACACACACACACACACACACACACAGGTATTTAAATCAGAATAAAAAAAGACTGGATTAATATTACGATCTGACATAATACAACAATAATACATAGCAGTACTGGCAAATTATGTCCATATGATAGTATTCTACAATACAAAAGCTTCTTTATTAATAGAATAATAAAATGGCATGCTTTTACAGTGTCTGGTGGTTTTAAATTGCATAATTGCAAAATTTCCTTATATAATGGCAGTGCTGTGAAGTGTTTTTTAGGCTAACATATTCTATGATGTTGGCAAACATCCTCTCCCTGCCTGGCACGATTTAAGCTGGTTTCTGTGTTTGACTGTATGAGCAGATCCCACACAGACCCCAGGCAAGTCTCCTCCTCTCACTGGTCGCTAATCCCCAAAAGACGATGCACGTGTGAGCCGCTCCCGCTCTCAGCCATGAGGAGGAGAAGGTGAGGAGGCGAGATGGAGGCTCAGCCCCCCTCCGTTCTTATCAGCTAGACGGCAGCACAGACTCCCGGGAAGCTCCAGAGGTTCAGGCCACATCCCCCCCTCTCCAAGTCGCACCAGAGTTAGAGGACGTGTCTGCGTCTGCCTGGGGCTTGTGCCAGGACCTGATCTAGGTCGCTGGGTAATAACTAGGGTGTTTTTATTTTGTCTGCTCCTCCATCCCCCCACTTTGTCATGCTAATATCAGTTTTTGTTGTTGTTGTTTTTTTTTGTCAACGGGAATATGTTTGACATCCACCATGTGATGTGAATCATTATGAGATGGACTGAGGGAGGCGTTAACAGGCCTCAGTGGTCATTATGTGCTTCAACGAGAGCTACACACTGAAAGCTCGGTGCACTGTTCGTTATCATTTCTTTCTTGCTTTTTGCCCCTTTTTCCAATGAATCGGAGAATCAGCCGAGACCAAAATGATTACAAGAATGTCAAGACCTGGCCACATACATCGCAGCTACAGGACTCGTCACCCTGACTACATACATCAAAGATATATGAGTCATCTAATGCACGGCCTTATGGATGTACATAATTGACTGAATGGAAAAGATTTTGGACAGTTGCCCACAAAATGAAAATGTGGGTCCCTGAAAATGCAAGCTTGCACCTCAGTATATATGTGCTGGTAGCCGGCCCTTATTGACTGCTAAATGTATATTACCATTATTGACACTTCAGTGACAGTGTGGTTTAATGAACTGTTTTGGAGCATTTCACCATGTAACGATTCGACAGCATTTTGATGCTATGGTGCTGTCAGTATAAACTGGCTGATGTATTTCACCGGGGCATTAATGGTTCTGTCTATTTGGATAATGACGGTTCATTCCGATTCATTTGCTGGGAATCTTAATGATGGCTGCTGGTGGTGTCATCCCAGGACACGGGGCGCTTGCTTCCAGAGCTTCTCTGGGTGAGAGCAGTGAGCTGTTCATGCTGCTTCAGTTATATTCCCCATTTAAAACCAACAAGTAAACCCCACGTGCAATGAACTCGAAAAACAACGAGTGCCTACTGTCCATGTTTAAAAATCATCAGTCTACTGAATTTGCATATTTAAGAATCAGTTCATCCATCCATCCATCCATCCATCCATCCATCCATCCATCCATCCATCCATCCATCCATCCTCTCAGTTTCAGCTGAAGTGCTAATGAGTTTTTATGTTATATTTAAGAATTCTGGGGAAAACACATCTGAATTTGTCATGTACAGAATTAAGCATTCTTTTTGGCTCTATTATGGCTCTATGTAAAAATTATGGCTCTATTTAAAAAATATTATGGACTACTGAGTTCCAAATCCCTGGTGCTATCACCAATCTCCTTTTACTGTGTTATTGTAAGATAGCTGCTGACTTTAAAACTGAATTTTAAATAAAATTTGTGAGACACTCTGAAATGTTTGAACAAGCTAAATCATTCACAAAATGGGATGCAAGTAAAGCAATGATAAATAAGTGTAAACTCTTAAGTTTGTGTTAATATACTGGGTTCTAGATGTTGAAAAACTATAGACGGTCCAGTTTTAGTTTTAGATGAATTACCTGTCTAATGTGCAGTGCTGTTTCCCAGTGTAAATGTCTATATATGTTACAATCTGTATTAAGACATTTAAAACTCAGTTACACACACACACACACACACACACACACACACACACACACACACACACACATGCATATGCACGCACACACACATACACACATACACACAAACAAATCATTCTGAATATGACAAAATGTAAGTATGATCTAACTTAAGGGGTTTTGGTTTAACTGTCAGTTTGTAGCCTTTAATGTTACTTCCTCCTCATTTACCATCTCTCTCTCTCTCTCTCTCTCTCTCTCTCTCTCTCTCTCTCTCTCTCTCTCTCTCTCTCTCTCTCTCTCTCTCTCTCTCTCTCTCTCTCTCTCTCTCTTTCCAGCCACTACCGTGTTGTGCCTCACTGCATGGAAACTTTCGCTCCCCCTTCCTCCCTTCTCTCTCTCTCTCTCTCTCTCTCTCTCTCTCTCTCTCTCTCTCTCTCTCTGTCTCTTTCGCACACACACACACACACACACACACACACACACACACACACACACTCCATGGCTCAGAGTGGTGGGTGGGAGGGGAGGAGTCTGTGTCTGGTAAGGTTGAGCTGTTTACAGTGTGGGTTTATAGAGCAGCAGACAGGGGGAATGGGGAGGAGAGACAGCAAACAGGGATAGAGAGTGAGAGAGAGAGGAAGGGACAAAGAGAGAGACAGAGAGATAGAGGGAAAGAGAGACAGACACAGAGAGAGAGAAAGTGAGAGTCTGCATACATTCTGCCCGGGACAGGCTTGATGGAACTGCACACAGACATTGGAGCATAGCCTTTTTTTCACTGGCTTCTGTCACAACTGCTACAGTGCAGTGCATGTCTGCCTGGGGAGACCAGCAGCCGGAGTAGTACTGCACATTAGCAGAAAAAGGAACACACCAGCCAAGGCTTATTTACTGTAAGTACTACATCTCACGTGTAGCATACATGTGGCATATCATGTTATGTCTTACGTTTTAGCTATATTTTAGATATATTATTCCTGTTCATTTACTTACATGAAGAAAAAAGTGCTTCATAGATTAGGCAAGCATGGTGCACTGGATGGATTTATGTATGCAGAAAAGACTTTCTTTGAACAGCCTACATTAAACAATGGAACTGGTTTCTAGAGGAAACCTAAAACTTGCCTTCCTCTTGTTTTAGGAAAGAAGCAGGCATTGTTAAGAGACTTTAATGCATCTAGCAGTGTCTAGTCATGGATGACTTTAGAGTCCCTTCCAAATAGAGCTTGCTCTTGCATCATGGTTCAGCAAAACCCATCTACAGCCATGGACAGAGAGGCAACCCAAGAAGTGTTCGTGGGGCCGGGAAGCGAGGATGCTGATGAGGCATTTGGCCACATCCCATCCAACAAAGACCCCAACTGGTGCAAAACTCCCACTGGGCACATCAAGAGACCCATGAATGCATTCATGGTCTGGTCACAAATTGAGAGAAGAAAGATTATGGAACAGTGGCCTGATATGCACAATGCAGAGATCTCCAAACGCCTTGGAAAGCGTTGGAAACTTCTCCCAGATTATGAGAAGATCCCCTTCATCAAGGAAGCAGAACGACTGCGTCTGAAACACATGGCTGATTATCCGGACTATAAATATCGCCCCAGGAAGAAGAGCAAGTGCCCCACACCCGTGAAAGTTGGGGAAAAGCTCCCAATGAAAGGCAGTAAGTCTCAGTCAGGTCGATCCACCTGCTTCACCAGCAAAGGGCTCAGAGTCAAACCCAACTCCACCAAACACAAAGTGAATTTCAATGGCAATAAACACAAGAGCTGCAGTGAGAGTGTAAGTGACGACGACACTGTGGATGTACGCCGGGCAAGTCCAGATACCCTGCAAGATGATCAGAACCAGATGAGTCTTGTTGTCCTCCACCAGCAAGGTACCATTCCCTCCAAGGACCAGAAACCTATTTCTCAACTCAGAGTCAAAGTGCCCAACTCCCAGCCCAGCAGTCTCCAGAGTGTCCCCTCTGCAGCTGGGCCTCCAGCACCTACGGAGGCCAGGGCATCTCAGCCACGAGGATCTAACTCTGGGAGATCTGCCACACCCTCCTCCACCAGCTCCTCCTTCGTCTCATCGGCATCTTCGGATGAAGAACTGGACGAGGAAATCCTGCATATCATATCGAACACAAACTTTGACAGCACGCCTATGGACTGCTCCACTCTGGATAAGGACCTCGAAGCATTCCATACCCACTCAGGATCACACTTTGACTTTCCAGACTACTGCACTCCAGAGGTGAATGAAATGATTTCAGGGGACTTACTTGTACCCAGCATCTCTGACCTGGTGTTTACCTACTGAGGTCAAGGCCATTGTGATTTTGGCTTGGCAGATATATTTGCCTAGGAGAAGCCCTGTGGTCTTGAACATGCTAAGTCGACATCCCTGACCCTGGACAATTCCTTTTCCCATTGTTTTGTTTCTCTATCAATTCCGTAAGTGCTATTGCTTTTGTTTTCCAGGCATGGTACATCATGTTGAGTCAGAAAAAAACAGCATTGGGCTCTGCAAAACCTTTAAGTGGGATTCAATAGTCACACGCTTGAGACCCATTCAGAGAAGAAGCAGACATCCAGCGAAAGGCAGAAAAGGTGTGAGTCTTAGTGAGACAAAGTTTAAACAGCAAGTCTGAAATATTCCAGAGTTCACAAACAAAATCTTAATGTCACTGGACATTTGAAATGCTGCAGCGTCAGTGTCAGCCATGTATCAGTATTGATAAAACACATACCACTGCAAATTTCATGATTGCTCATAAGAGTATTGCTGATCTGCTCCGCCAAGATATTGTTCACAGATTCAGATTAATTGTTTTTGGTCTAACCATTTGCACAAGAGATATTACAGATTCGTCATCTAGTATTACAGTACTGACAGCATTTGTGCTCTGAATCGCTGTAAGGATGAAGTGCTCAGTTGAGTGAGAATCATTCTGTCTCAAGCTAATTAAACTCTACAGCACTCGACAGGCATACAGTATGGCGGAGTGTCAGAAAGCTGCCAGACAGAATCAGTGCGGCGAAGTGACAGGCGGCCGGCACAGAATTGATCTCCTCCTCTTTAATTAGATAACAGCACTTTCATCACCTCTGCTAATGCCGCAAGACTGCAGGCACAGTTGAACGACAGCCCTGCACTATCTGTGTGTGTCCTTATGTGCCCGACCTCAGGCAGTGGATGGCGGGGGGTGGGTCCTGAGATTTGGGGGTCATGTCATGGGCGGATGGGGACTGTTTTTTCTGGGGGCTGTGCATCTGTCCATGCAGGCAGCGGTCTTTGTGCGCAGACATCAGGGAGGGGGTGGGGAGGGGGTGGGGTTAGAGAGTGGGGGGTTATTCCTGCTCCAGCTCTGTAAAATGCATGTCATGTCTGCAGTCTGGCTGCAGCTGCCCCGATCTGGGCGAGAAATCTGTGTCTGCCAGCTGGCCCCATTGACTCACTCAGGGATCGTTTGTTTAGGTCCTAGTGCCTCCTGGAGGTAATTCATCCATGATGATCTGTGTGTGTGTGTGTGTGTGTATGTGTGTGTGTGTGTGTGTGTGTGTGTGTGTGTGTGTGTGTGCATTTGTGTCTTATTCTCTTGTGGCTGCTCTCTCCCCGAGCAACCGTCTGGAGGCAGCTGAGGTGACCGAGGCCACTGATTTCTTGCTGCTTCTAAAACAGACTCATCTTCTCGCCCATCACCCAAGCTCTTGTTTTTGGCACCTGGTAAACGCAGCACTGTTTATTTCCCACCATCAGCTGTCGTAGAGACACAACAAACCCCGTAGTCTGATCTTCCATAAACAACTAGCCACCCTCCAATGGTTGCTGAAGATGCAGCCGTATGTGGTACGGCTGCTGCTGTCCAGAGGAGTCGGGGACGCCTCCACTCGGAGTGCTCTGCTGGGTGTTTATTTTCAGTGACCTCATTTACTCTGGGTTGCATAATGGTTTGTTTCACGTTGACCCGGAGGCCCTCAGAAGTGTTTTCTTTCTTACTGCACTCACTACGTGTGGGAAACCACTGATAGAATCCTTTGTCTGACCAGTTCAGACAGTTATGAACCATGTGACCATTTTCTAAATTCCACCACATTTTTATTAGTCTTAGTAATACCAGTTTGGTGTGACTATTTAGTGATGCATCCATGGTAACACGTTATATTGTTGCAAATAATTCAGGTATCTATGAAGGAAATTGAGAGAGGAGAGGCTAATTTGAGGATAGGGCAAGAAAGTAAGGGCTTGAAAAAAAAACCAACTCATATTCAGAGGCCTTCAATTATCCTGACTATATAGATATTTTTTTTGTCCACTATGTAGAAGAGGAACAGTTTGCCTTTACTTTCACGTAAGAATAGATTTAGGCGTGACATCTCAGAAATGCTCTGAAATGTTAGTAATAATGCTAGCACCCTAATTTTAGAAACAAATGAGTCTATGATACTGACAGTTACATGACACATTTCATGTGTTTGTCCATGTGGGTGGATGAAGCAGAAATGCAAAAGTGTTTCGACATAATGCTAAATGCTCAGTGGCATTATGATACAGGAGCCATACTTTCCTTGCCAAAAGATCATAAATGTGACTTAAAAAGGGATTTGTATCTGAGTGTAAAGGAGACATTGGCTGTAAATATCAGGGAAAGTGTTTGGCTGATTAATTCAGTGTAGATTCTGCATATCTAAGAGTGTCACCATCACTCCATAGTTCAACCGATGGAGATGGCTTTATCTCTGCATTACGATACTCACAAACCTGTCAATCAAGCTGTTCCTCATAAAAATCTCATTATATATATATATATATATATATATATATATATATATATATATATATATACACACACACACACACACACACACACACACACACACAAACACACATGTAATGGGCTACACATTGAACCAAACACCAGCAACACCAGCAGTACTGAAATGGACTCAGGACTATTAATGTGAGCTTACTGTGGAACTACATTGACCCTGTTTTGATGCATATGGACGTTCATAATCATTGATTCACCCACAAAATGGCTGCAAGTAGAAACAGAGATGAATTTGCCCGGTGAACGTTTTGAAAGATTTAATATTTCCAAATGACATGGTGCAGTCTTTCAGACACACATTCAATGATAAATAAATCATTTATTTAACCATCAACCAGCAAAATGTGAAAATGAGGGTTTCTCAAAAGGGAGGTCTTTGTAGTAACCTACCAGCATCTCTGGATTATTTATTCAATTACTTATTTTTATTTTTTTTTTAATTTAATATATAATTTTTTAATGTTTCTGATAGCCTCAGTTGTTTATTTATTCAATATCTTAGAAGGAGTAGCAGGAAAGGGAGAGGCTCTTCACAGATGGGCAGTAGACAAATTAGTGTCAAAGTGATAAATGCAAAAAGCTGTATATAAATGAAGTAGTGTTAAAAAAACCCATCTGGTCCACACCTCCCACTCAAGGCTGGCTCCTGATGAATAGCATTCTGGGAGACTGAAACACAAGGACAAAGCTGACTTCACACAGGCCAGACTCACTTCTAATCAGCCTGGCCCAAATGAAGCATTCGGCACCGTTTCATATCACAGCATGTTAATCAACCAGATCCCCACTGCGCGAGGCTTGCCTGAGATCGCCTTACAGGCCACAGAGCCAGTCTGCTCCTCAGGGTCTCTGTATTCTTTCAGTTTAGCCTAATGGGCAGGTTTGTGGGACTCACTGTTGGAAGTTCACTTACTCCAGTGCTGACTTGTTGTGCTGATTTGAAGTGGTGTTCCACAAGGTTTCAGGATACTAGGTAATCTAATCTTGACAGGTACATTGACATAAGGTTCTTCTCAAAGCCTCAATCAATTTCTCAACTCACAGGTCAGTCTGAAGTGGATATGACACTGTTTGGATATGACACAATGTTAGATATCACAAAACAAACAAAAAAACCCCAAAACAAAACAAAACAAACAAGACAAAACAGTACAGTATAACCGTATTGCCTCACATCACAGTATGCATTGTTTACTGGTTTTATGGGTTTCCTTTACCATTTTGTTTGCCAGAAATTATTGTTAATAGAAAATATCAGTTTTGTAGAGTTTGTACACATTTAGTATTCTCACACTTTGTTTATGATATGTATAACCTTTCAGTGTTACTTCTGAAATGTTTAGGTTTATAAAATCTACTTAATTTGAACATAACAGTTAATTCAAGATGGCCTCCATGGTCTTCATGAATATAAACAACAGGGTGAAGACAGGCTATATGTTCACTTGCAAACAGCTTAATCTAGCATATTTATTTTTGGAATACCACATCATGCCTTGTGGATTTTCCTATGGGTACTTGACAGAGGCTCTTTCAACAGATCAACACCCTGCAATATTACATGACTTTCTTTACTATCCAATCATGTGAATCAAGTGTCAACTTTTCCTGTCAAAGCATTTAAACAGCCACTTCTGTCAGGACAACTTTCATTTCCTTGATCATAAATGTAGACACTTTTGTAGGCCTAATGTATACCAGCATAGAAATCATGGCAAGCTAATCATGGACATATATGCATTGTGCATGTAAACAAACAAACAAAAGTGAGACTCAAATCAGTCTCACACCAAAATGTCCTGTTTGTAGCATTCTGTAACAGCTTACACAGTTTTGATGTTACTGCAGTGACCTACGATCACGATCACATTCCTTTCTCTGTAAGGATTTCTTCAGCACTGCAGATAACAAACCATGATATATGTTGTTTTTTTTTTAAATATCACTATGCCTCCTTTCTTTGTTGTGTATAAAAAAAGAAAAAAGATCTTACTTTGTGCACAAAACATTCACCCTAGTGGGCCAGTTTTCCATATGATTAGCTTTGCCTTCTTGTATGTGCGCGTATATGCTTTTGTAGTCAGCTACACTGCGTTCCCATGTGTCTGAAGGTGGGTTCTGCATGCGGGCAGAAATGAAAGCACTTTGCTGTACATAATGACTAGATCTGAGCATTACAGTTTCTCATTTTGAACAGAGCTGTAACTATAGTGGTGCACTCATTAATAAACTCGCTACTTCAGCACACACATGGCATTCTTGGGTTTCTGTGCAAGTGCATTTACATTTAAAAGTGCCAGAGTAGGTGGAAACACTATAATTACATGTATACATATTTACCCATGCTACATTATACAGTAGAAATATGTCAGCTGGTATTACATATGATCTAAGTTATTGAGTTCTGGTTCTAAGCACTGTAGTTAGAGCTGGATTAATGTGGGTGACATGAGTGTGTATTGTAGGGTGTACCAGTTTTGTACTGTGGATTGCTCCTGTTGCATCTGTGACGTCGAGTTTCAGAAAGGATGCAGATGTTCTTGTGGTAGGAGTGCACAGGCTTATGAGGCTGCAGCAGTCAAGTCACTGACAACCCTCACACATGCACAGGCCACATACGAACAACACTTCACCTCTACAAACCTAACACAGAGCAACAGCTATTTCAGCAGCTAGGCTCCATGTGGCACACGTGCCAACTGAAAATGGAAAACATTCGGCAGTTTTCTACAAAACTAAGTTGGAACTCAATTACACTTTGATACCTTCGCAAATTCAAGCACATTTCAATCATAATGCTACAAAGGTTGCATGAAGACTGGATGGACAGTATACAACTGGCCTTCCATAAACCAGACTTCTCATTTATAGCTATGAGAGTGATTTGGTTGATTGGCCAGTGCTAGATTGCAAATGATATGTTACATCACTTGGGATATCTGCACATATCCTCTTCAAGAGTTAGTTTCAAAGTTATGTACTTAAAGTGGTAGGTTGCCATTTTAATGAGATGATGCTCTTGGGAAGATGCTCCTCCATCCGGGAAAAGAGAAGAAGCAACTCCAACTTCACCTCTCTTTTCCAAAGAGGTGGTACCATGTGCTTTGCTAGCATCAGAGTGTGGGGTCCAAAGGTTTACGAATATCTGGACTGAAAACCTGAGCTTGCATCTTATAGCCTGCTGTTACGTAGGAAAATGCTTAAAGACAGCTACAAGAAGCTTTCCCGTAAAACAGGACAGATTGAAATGGAAGAATTGGAACTATGTGTCCAGTTTCATAACATAAGATACATTATACAGCATTAAGTGCATAAACATTTGTCTGATTACACGATACACATATAGTTTACATTTGCCTATATTTTTAAGTCATATGTTGGATTAAATGCAGTAAGGCTAGCATGTCAGGATATCCGATAAGTGCCCATTAATTTGTTTCCTGTCAGCAGTAAGATGCCTTATGGTGTAGGGTGACATCGCATATGAGAGGATTAGTAGGATTATGGGTAGGAGCTTTCACACAGATTTTTATTGTATCCTTCCAACAGCGTGCTGTAACCCAGACCTGAGGTCACACAGAATAGTGATTCCCCAATAAAAAGAGTGCAGCAGTTGTATCATGTATTCTCAAACACTACAACACAGCCTGTTCCACAAGGGTTCACATAACTTCAGCTATAACAGGCTGCTGAGTGAGTCGATTCGGCGCTCAATCCGTTGTGCTTCCATGTCTGCTGCCTCATATCGGAAAACTGGTCCAAGCACACACTTTCAGTGATAAATGCCGGCAAATATCTGTGTCCAGTGAAAGCAGAGCCTCATCGGTGGAACAGCTTATTGAATTTGGCTGGGCACTTGGCTAAGCAGATAGCCATTTTACACTTTGAATAATTGGGTGCCTATAATTCTCCAAGACCAGTTTGCACCCCAGGACAGGCCTATAGACGGGTAGTTTTGCTTTCCACCGATTCAGTGTGTGAAATAGAGCAGCCCAACCCTGTAGATTTATCTTGAGTGCTCTTCCACTCAGGCGGCAGAGGGGGAGGAACTAGCCAAGCGATAAAGTGCTGCGTCAGTCCGCTTTCGTCCATACGTGGATCAATTAAGGCGCGCTAATTGCTGCGCAATTATGCAGCGATAAGCACAGGATGAAGGGATTGCAGAGCCTGGAGGAGGTACAGAAACCAGGAATGAAGTGAGACAGAGGCCATAAGCATCAGGAGAGGGAACATGGCAAAAAAAAGAGCAAACGTACACAGCACAAAAGCAAAAGGTTCGGTTATGAACTTATGAGAACATGACAAGAGAGAAAGCCAGAGATGCAGACAGACAGGAGCCAGCAAGCAGGGAGATGAGACCGACGACAGGGGAGTGGATCAGAGACAGAGAGTAAGGGCAGAGAGCCATGCTCGCGTCGTCATGCAACAAGGCGCTTTGCGGAGTGGCAGGCTTCCAGCTCGCTCTGCCTTCTCACCGATCTCCCCACGCGCTGCTGGGATTCAGCCAGCCACGGTAATGACTCAGCGCTTTCACACACGGCGAAGATTAGCAGGCCAGAGGGGCACATGACCCCACAAGACTATATGTGTCTCCACAGGAAAAACAGGATGTTTTGCCTCAGCAAGTACTACCCCTTCACTACCTCATAATGTCTTATGGGTTGAAAGAATTATAATGTAAATCTAAAAAACAATGTTGACAAGGTAAATGCGAGGGATGTTGTTTAGCCAGTGAGAGAGGAGAAGCAGCCATGCTCAGAGCCAAAGGCCTCTTGAGCTGTTCAGGGGAAGCAGGACATGCATTTGAGGACATGCACAGATTTGGATTGGCTGTCCACTCTAGGCCCATCTCCAGACTGAAGTTTGGAGACCTGAGACCCACAGAGGGCCAAGAGGAGCCAGTAATGTGGGGTTCTGAGCGCTGCGAAGGTGTGGCCCTCACACACACACACACACACACACACACACACACTCACTGCGCTGGCAAGATACCAGTGGTACCGCTAGCATTACAGCTACAACGACCCAGGCAACAGAGGTGAGACGGTTATCGGATGAGAGAGAGAAGAGAGAAGGCAAATAAAAGAAAGAAAGAAAGAAAGAAAGAAAGAAAGAAAGAAAGAAAGAAAGAAAAGAAAAAGAAGAATGAAAGATGAGAGCGCCTTGCTTCTTTTTTCCTTTGATTTCTATTACAAAGAAGATGAAGTAAAAGATGATCCTTCCTGTGTCTGGTGCGTTTACCATTTGTCTTCTCTGAGGAAAACCTCTACTGAATGTCTGCGTACGAGGCAGCGAGGCACACGAGATGTACGTCACAACTACTTCCCCTTTTAGAATGTCATGAACTGCACCAGTTTTCATTTCCTGGGGAGGCAATTTTAGCCTTGACACTTTCCTATTTGCCAAGCTAACTGTAAGAGCAATGATGTGTAAACTGCTATGGGTGTGTGTGTGTGTGTGTGTGTGTGTGTGTGTGTGTGTGTGTGTGTGTGCGTGTGCGCACATGTGAGTATGGACACATGTGAGGAGGGGTGTATTATTGTGTTGGTGCAATATAAATCATATTTTTTATTTGTCTTTGAAAAGAAAATGCACTTGCTCATTTGAAGCTTTAAACTTCATTATATATCTATTACCTGAACTGGGGCACATTTTCAGATAAGGGTTCCCACTGTACTGAAAAATTTGTGCAACCACATGTAATAAAGGCAATAAATATATTATATAAAACATAAAAGTCCCTTTATAAAACATTACTTACATCCTTACTGTAGCATTACCCTTTGACCAGATTCAGTAAATGCATACATGACCCAAAAAAAATCCCATAATATAAATTTGTGTTAAAGAGTATGTTTTGGTGGGACAAAGAGAAATTTAATTTAAGAAAAAAGGAAAATAACACCTATCTCAGAGCCTGACACTAGAATGAGAGAGTTGTTATTCTTACATTAGCATTCTCAGTCTGTGTGTCTGCATGTGCCTCGTGTCAACAGCATGGTCACAATCAATCTGGCAACCAGCTTCAAGCACTGACCTAGATCCTCATCTGACCTTGTTCATACATAGGGCATTCTCCAGACATAGCCCTGCTGTTAGACTAATAGACATACACACACACAGACAACCAAAAAACATACACACACAGGCACACCCACACCTACACACAACCACATGCACATAAACATACATACACTACAAAACATGCATACAATTACACATAACACAAATGATCAAACTTACCAAAATATGTGTTGCAAATAGCATTCGAGACATTCAGAAAATGATCAACAACGCATTTATAAGTTTTTATCTGTCTCCAAATTATAATGACCATTTATGTTGGGAGGATCTTGCTCTCTTTCAAACTCCTTTATCAGTTAAGAATATGTGTAATCAACTTTATAATGTTTCTAATTGCTAAAACAGCCTGCTTTGTCAGAGGTTTACCATTCGGCCAAACTAATTTATTGCTTTAACTAATGAGCATGTGCAGCAGATACTGGATACTTTATTGGGAGCTGGTGTTGGGCAATCAATAAAACTATACCTGGGTCTTAAACATTTGCTTACTCTAGTTAGTTAGTATTTGGGAATTTACAATTAACACAGAGTTTATTAGCAGTATCTAACCCAATTAGTTACACTACAATTAGATAGATATTGTTGAAAAATAATACATTTTCAAATACAGCATTGGTAATATTAACCAATGTTACCTGCTAGAGAGAATGACAGAGAGAGAGAGAGAGAGAGAGAGAGAGAGAGAGAGAGAGAGAGAGAGAGAGAGAGAGAGAAATGGAGAACAAGAACGAGGAAGTCCACCAGCTCTATCCCAGCTCTGCTAAGAGCTCCACTAGCCCCTCTCTCAGCTCACCACTGACCAATCAAAGATGCCCACAAATGAGCAGCACCTCCCACCATATGACAACCAGGTACTGACCAATCAAGGATGACTACATATGAGCAGCACCTTCTACCATATGACAACCAGGTACTGACCAATCAAAGATGACTACATATGAGCAGCACCTTTCACCATATGACAACCAGGTACTGACCAATCAAAGGTGACCACAAATGCAGAGCAACCATCACCATAAGACTACCAGGTATTGACCAATCAAAGATGACTACATATGAGCAGCACCTTCCACCTTATGACAACCAGGTACTGACCAATCAAAGGTGACCACAAATGCATAGCAACCATGACCATAAGATTACCAGGTCTTGACCAATCAAAGATGACTACAAATGAGCAGCACCTTCCAACATATGACAACTTGATATCACAGCCACAGGAACTCACCTAGTAGAATGTTGATTTACAGTCCTGAATAACAACTGACCATTTGTGGTGGGGCAGAGCCAAAGTGACCATAGTGATTTGATTATCCTTATCTCTGTGAGACCACAGATGTACACAGCAATGGGGGCAGATGAAAACAAGACCACAGAGACTAGAGTTTGGCTTACATCCTTAATATCATTTTTTCAGTTTCCAAAGAAATTGTTTATTCAGTGGCTCTTTCCTTTAGGCTATATCATGTGAACAGCAGGACCCTACAACAGTATTTGCTGTGTGTGCTGCAGCAGAATTTATCTTCAGCAAATCCCTGACATGCAAATAATCTTATATGACATTCTGACAAACACACTCGATGAAGCGTCAAGGTAAATTCAGCCAGCCAGGAGCAAGAGTTTTAAAAGCAGTTTGGCAAATTGTCAAGCACCCGAAACACCTCACCAGCGGAAAAACAGACACAGAGTGTGTGTGGATTCTGACAGATCTGACAGACACACACAACCCACATGCATACACACATCCTCCCCACCTGGGTCGTTAGGCGCTGCAGAACACACGACTCAGAGAGGCGTGTAGGTCACTGCTTATCTGCACAAACTTCGCAAGCACATAAGCGCCCATTTTAAGGCTGTTGTTCTTTGTAATGCACCATTTGTGTGATTTAGGCTCACGACACTTGGAATCCTCAAAGTCTTCCTCCACTCTCATCATGACATGCATCAGATGCTGAAGCACTGCCAGCACTCTTTGCTTGCACTTCTGGAAAAGCATATTGAAGCATCAGTAAATCTGCACATCACGGACCCGGGCACCACCTATCTTTAGCTCTTACTCCATTCTACCTACCCTATGCTTTCCCGCACGTCCTCCAGAGCTCTCGATGGACTCTCTAATCCTGTGTACTCTGCTGGCTTTAGCCCTTTTCTCAACAGGGTTAGGCTAAACCCCAGGTCCTGAATCTCTCTAAGCCCAATTTAAGCTTCTCTAAATGGGCTGTGGGAGTTTTCGGGTGAATGTTAAAACAGCAGCTTCGTTCTTATTAAAGAGGCTACTTAGCTGAAAAAAATTGAGCTCTTCCTGCAATGCCTACAATGAGACAGAACACTCTTGGTTTATGTAATGGGTGTCGGAATGAGAAATTATACAATGCTTGCCTGAGCCAGACTTCATCTTCTCTTTGGTCTCTCAGTGGGACTGCAGAAGTTTAGTGGCAGAGGCAGATTAGCCTTGATACATCAACCACATATTAAATCTTTTAACAACTACAAGCTTCATAGCTCCACTATAGCCTTCATGACTTTCACAAGCACCGTAAGCATAGATGATTATTTGTAAAATGATCGCAACAAATGTTTGACTTAGAAGCAATTTATTTATTCTGCCTCCTAAATATATATATAAAATCTAACAAGAGCGTTCATTCCATAAATGTGGAAATATGTGATTTCCTTTGGACGCAGATAGGCATTTTGGATACTGAACATTAATTCTGACCTCAATCCATCTTGAAACATCTCATGGATAACTGTCAGATAAACAAGGCTCTTTGGGTAAAGTCTGTCATTTCAGATATGAGAGTTCAAGGTCACTTGGTTCAAAGCCATGTACATCCCTTGGGGTCTCTGCAATTTCAACACTGAACAGTTCACATTCACTGGTTCTCAGTATTTGAGAAGTCTTGTTGCGCTACATGCTGGTCTCACTGCACTCTGGTCTCACTTGACTGTCCCGCTAGATGACTCAAATTTAGATTCAGAAATCTGTTTAATAGATTATTTGGCTTTTTAAATTTTTTGCAGAGTCTAGCCATTCACAAAAAAGTCACAAGTCAGGAAACATTGCATCACAACCAGGTTGATTATTAATGGTGTTCAGAAATGGTGTTTTCAAAACAAATGCCAGTGATCCTAACATATCTCTCATGTACCCAAGCACATCCCAAGAATACCAATTGAATGCTGCTCTGCTTTATGTCAGTAACACGGATAGGTGACAAAGCTCAAATGTGTGATCCAAAAGTCTCCAGGAGCATAAGCCTCTTAGACACTGCACCAGGCCATAGCATGTAAACATGCATTTAGATGAGGGATTATCCTTCATGTCATCCTCAACTGCGGCAGTCACCTACATGTCACTCATGTGTCACACGTCTCTGCAAGTGACATTTTCGTAACCTTGCACTTGGGACCTAGTTAGAATGTAAAAGCAAGATAAAGAGTGTTCCAATTCTAGCTCCGGATTAAGGCCCCTATTAATCATAAGCACATTTAAAAGCTGATGGGCTTCTTTAACAGTATAAGGCTTGTAGTCAAGTGCACTGGAGAAGGTGCCAGTGAAAGTATGCACTCTTAAAACAAGGATAGCCATTCTTGGATAGTAAATGGCAGACGTATCACTCGGCACATGCACGTCTGCATAATGTATTCAGTGATCATTGCACTGACTCTGGAGGACAACCAGGCTTGCTGGTCTAATTAGTAAATATTTGCACTAAATCACAAGTCTCAAAGGTGTTTTTTGCTGCTGCATCATCTATCATGCTGTCCAAAGAAGCACTTTACTCCAAAACTACCATGCTCCCACTGACTCCTTGTGGGCTCTACAAGCTGCTCCAATATCTGCCCACCAGCACATGGACTGTGTCATCTTACGGTCAGGTCCATGCGCCTTTCATTTGCCATCACAGAGCTAAACCGTTACTCAGAGTTACTCTCAGCCAATGGGATTGGACATACCACTGGCACATTGATACTGTGTAATTAAACACACATTTTTTTTCCCCCTTTATTTTTGCAGATGCAGCAAAAAGTGGATGGAAGATAGAATCGTTCCAGTTCGTGTTTTCTGAACCAATTTCATGCACAATTTGCTCTGTGCTGGATGAGAGCTGTGGGCGAGGCTGCTACAGTAGTTTATTGCTGGTCTTTCTTTTGTACTGAAAAAACACATGACCTATTCGACACTTCTCAATGCCGTTATTTCCTCTGGGCCATGGAACTGCAGGGTTTGACCCTGTACACTGCGCTTTGCCAAATAGTGTCCTCTGGAAATGACAGCATTCCTCCAAAAATGCACACAGAGAGCTTTAATTTTAAATACACGTAGTCTGCTAAAACCTTTGAACATCTACAACTACATCCACTTTAAGATTTACAGCGTTTTTGAAGAATTCCATCAGTATTACATTGTATGTGGGGATTTTATCTGAGTTTATTTGTTTATTAGCCATTGCAGTGACAATAACAATGATACATTTTAAAATGTGAAAACTGGCAAATACCAAGGACTAGCAGAACACTATTTAATAACACAGTTCCTGGAACAAAGCCTTAGAAAAGAAACTGCTGAAGTCCTCAGAGGGAAGATATTCCATCTAATCAGTGTCACTCACATACTCTGTCCCCTCCCCTGTCTAGCAGTTTATTTGTTTGTGGTGGAGATTAACTCTGTGTGTGTGTGTGTGTGTGTGTGTGTGTGTGTGTGTGTGTGTGTGTGTGTGTGTGTGATGGCCAAACCACATCCATTCCCTCATCTTTTCACACAGATGAGAGAATGGCTGTGGTTTAGCCATCACACACACACACACACACACACACACACACACACACACACACACACACACACACACACACACACAAGCATGAAATGAGCTTTCAACAAAAAGCCCACTCCTCATTTAATCTCTCTGACTTATTTATTTATCTGCAAAACCAGAAGCATCCCAACCGCATAACTGATGACACTACTGTGTCCCCCCAACTCTGCAGCCCAGTGGGAGGCATACATGTGGTATACATACAGATACAGTCTAGGTTAGATAAAACAATGAATAACCAGAGATAATCTAAGTTTAGCATTTAAAATGTATAAATGTATAGTGTGTATACTATACAGATTGAATATATATATATATATATATATATATATATATATATATAGAGAGAGAGAGAGAGAGAGAGAGTAACATCTAATGGAGCTACCTATATCTGAATTTCAGCTGTTTGCTCACACACACATACAGGCAATGAAGGTTAGAGCATTTTAAAGGACAAACAGACTTGTATCATTTAAAACATGGGACCACAGGTTCTGGCCAGTGCCCCCTTGTAGATTGGAGAAGACAGCAATTAAGGTAGACGGGTATGGTTGCCAAGTCATTCCCCTTGAAATCCTCCTTTAATCCATCACAGAGAGGGTCAGAGGTTCTGTCATGGCAAGTAATGAACAAGAGAAGCTCCCGTTTAAAAAAAAGCCCTCACCTTGTTTCACATTAGTGGTCAGTTTGTTCCAAGCACTGGGAGACTGGGGTCCCTGGTAAGCAGGCTAAACGCAATGCAAAAAAAAGTTACATATGAGAGCACATCTTCCTTAGCTGAAGACATTACTATCTGGTGCAAAGCGCTGAGATGATCAATTGCACCAATTTAGAAAAATTAATCAAACTAACTGTAATGTTATTTCTTGAGCATACAGGTCTAGAAAGGGAGAACATGGAGGAGTTTTTTTAGATGTGGTCCAATAATAGTATACAAGACTTGCTTGTGTATCTCAACGCTTGCTTTAAAACCCAAACGACTAAAAAGGTATTGACTGATTAGGTTAGAAAGCTTTAATCACATCCTATTCAGGAGTGGCCCGACAGATAGATCTAGATTTTCCAATTCCTTTTAATTAGTTCCCTTCGATCCTTTCGGGGAGTAGTGAAGGCCATGAAACCCTAAATCCTGCAAGCGGAGGACCATCCTCTGGAGACAGGGCTCTTCAACCACAACATTCCCATCTCCGGTAAACGAAACTCCTGTGGAAGCTGAGATGACACACACACACCAGGGGTGAGGGGGCGGAGCCAGGGTTAGCTTAGGCCTCTGGGGGAAAAATGAGGATCGATTGAGGTGCTAGTGATGAATTTGGGCCATGTTTCTAAGCTGTTTAATGCCGGCATCAGTGTAGCACTCTCTTAACCATTCTCAGCTGAAATCTGCACAGTAATCCATTTTCACAGTCACGCTCGAGTGTCAGAAAAGAGCTCGACGAAGCTTTATAAATATGCACTCTCCTGATAGTGGAGAGTGGGTGTGAAGGGGAGAGGGAGAGATAGAGTTATTCAATACATTATGGCATGCCCCTCAGCTGTGTTAATGACAACAGCGTCCTCCAGGGCTGGAATGGTTATTTCAGTGAGAAGAAGAAAGAACAGCAAAAGCTCTGAAAGGGAGCTGATGTCACAAAGTCAGCACAGTGTTTTAGGATCAGGTATAGAACATCTGTGCTCATAAAGGATTTAACATATTGTGTGGTAGAACACATTTACACAGCATACCACAAGAAGAGTTACATTAATCCAATATACACAGTATTTGGAAGTGTTAAGCGGAACTTCGATATGGAAATTTATTTAATAGGCCTCAAGAAAATTACCCCAGCAGCATTCATTAAATAATGTTAAACTATGGGGACTACAATTTACTAAGGTACAAAGGTCAATGCGTGTTAATTTCCTAGTATTGAGGCAATGATTAAAAACTACGACAATAAAACGCAACCTCATTAAAATGGAGCTATGTTGCCTTGCATATTAATGAAGAAAATGTCCTTGAGTCAGTGATATTTCACCCAAAATGCCAATGTTTGTGCACTTCCTGTGGTGAAGGGACAAGGACCCTCATAAACAGTTGCACAGAGGACGTCATATGTTAACACAAAATGATACTAATTAAAATGCAATTTCACTTGCAACTTCTGTTTCTTCTTTAATCTATTTGTTCTTTAACGGGAACCGCACCACAGAGGGGAAACCGTGATACTTGTATGGAACAGATTGCTTATTTTTTGTACGACTATTGCCATAGTTTTATGATTAATGGACATGTATTTTTTGGTATGATATATATTTTTATGGTGGCACAATTACTGAACAGCACCACGTAGGAATGCTTATTCTGCAGTACCTTGGAGTCAGCAAGGCATGGTTAAAAACCGCCTGTTAGTAGAATATGCTCCATGTCAGACCTAAACCAGAATATGCATCTTTAGCATGTCAGGCCTAAACCAGAATACGCATCATTAGCATATCAGGCCTAAACCGGAATACGTACCGCTACCATGTCAGACCTAAACTGGAATTTGCACCGCTATTATGTCAGGCCTAAACAGGCATACACATCCTTACCATGTCAGGTCTAAACCGGAAAACACATCCTTAGCATGTCAGGCCTAATCCGGAATACGCACCGCTACCACGTCAAGCCTAAACTGGAATGCGCACCGCTATCGTGTCAGGCCTAAACAGGAATACACATCCTTACCATGTCAGGTCTAAACCAGAAAACACATCCTTAGTATGTCAGGCCTAAACTGGAATACACATCCTTACCATGTCAGGCCTAAACCGGAATACACATCCTTACCATGTCAGGCCTAAACCGGAATACACATCCTTACCATGTCAGGCCTAAACCGGAATACACATCCTTACCATGTCAGGCCTAAACTGGAATACACATCCTTACCATGTCAGGCCTAAACCGGAATACACATCCTTACCATGTCAGGTCTAAACCGGAAAACACATCCTTAGCATGTCAGGCCTAATCCGGAATACGCACCGCTACCACGTCAAGCCTAAACTGGAATGCGCACCGCTATCGTGTCAGGCCTAAACAGGAATACACATCCTTACCATGTCAGGTCTAAACCAGAAAACACATCCTTAGTATGTCAGGCCTAAACTGGAATACACATCCTTACCATGTCAGGCCTAAACCGGAATACACATCCTTACCATGTCAGGCCTAAACCGGAATACACATCCTTACCATGTCAGGCCTAAACCGGAATACACATCCTTACCATGTCAGGCCTAAACCGGAATACACATCCTTACCATGTCAGGCCTAAACCGGAATACACATCCTTACCATGTCAGGCCTAAACCGGAATACACATCCTTACCATGTCAGGCCTAAACCGGAATGGTTAGAGTTTAAAGAAGGAGCATCACTGCCATGCTGCCATCATCTCTACCAGCACTTTGTTTGGTACAAAAACCAAAGCAGATAAAAAAATGTTATTTAAATTATGTTATTGATCTAAGTGGAATTTTTAAAAATAATGTTAAATAATTATGTACAAATACACTTTTTATTTTGTAGTTGGGTTTCTACATTACTGATGTAATTACCCTATATTTTTTAGCATTGTTTACTTCTTCATGATATCTGAAGATCCATGAGACATGCATAATGTTTGTGTGTGTGTGTGTGTGTGTGTGTGTGTGTGTGTGTGTGTGTGTGTGTGTGTGTGTGTGTGTGTGTGCGCACGCACTCCAGGGCTTTATCTAATGTCACCAGCCATCAGCCAGACTGGGCTGTCTCAGAGCTGTGCACATGGCCTGACAGAGCCTGATTAAAGGTTCCTCATCTCTCCCCTGACAGACGGAATTGGACAAGCTCACTCAGAGTTGCCGTGACAACCAGACAAGCAAGCCACAAGGCTTCAGAGCCCCGCCCCTACACTTCTTAAAAGCTTAGGTGGCAATTTACATGTGTGTGTGTCTGTGTGTATGTGTGTCATCATGAGAGGCACCGTCTTCTTGCAAATGACTCTTAATGTAAGCATTTTATATTTATAAATCTTATATTTATGAAACAGCTTGTCATGTCTGAATATTTGAACTGGAATTGTTAAACACTGTCATTGTTAAAAATTGTCATTGTGGCTAAACACTGCTTTTGCAATTTTGAAAATGTCTTCATGGCACTGGTGGCAGACTCCCCACTGCATAACACTGGAGCACTGGTGCCAGTCTCCCCACCGCATAACACTGGAGCACTGGTGCCAGTCTCCCCACCGCATAACACTGGAGCACTGGTGCCAGTCTCCCCACCGCATAACACTGGAGCACTGGTGCCAGTCTCCCCACCGCATAACACTGGAGCACTGGTGCCAGTCTCCCCACTGCATGGCTCTTTGTTATCTCACCTGCACACACTGTGCATTTCATCAACAGGGGCCCTGCTTCCATTAAAAAAGAAAAAGAAGGGGCACAGCGGGAATGCTTACACTGCAGTGGACCTGTGAGTGTGTGTGTGTGTGTGTGTCAGTGCGTGTGTGTGTGTGTGTGTGTGTGTGTGTGTGTGTGCGCGTGTGTGTGCGTGTTTGTGTGCGTGTGTGTGTGTGTGTGTGTGTGTGTGTGTGTGTGTGTGTGTGTGTGTGTGTGTGTGTGTTTGAGCATGCTCTTTAAATCTGAACTTATGGCCATATCAAAAGGATGTGATACACAGGCACTTTTGAGCCAGTCTCTCACTAGGTCAGACTGATACAGTGCAATTCAACTAGACTTTCCTCCCCAACTTTGCGTTAGTCACTTGCCTCAGCATTTGTTGTGCAAAAAACCTAAGCTTCTTCTGTTCTCTTTCTCTCTCTCTCTCTCTCTCTCTCTCTCTCTCTCTCTCTCTCTCTCTCTCTCACACACACACACACACACACACACACACACACACACCTCTCAAAGATGTTTTTGATTCCTCTGCTTTACATTTCCTAATATCTAAGGAATATGCCCCACTCCTCAATGTCTAAATCCACCAGTAATGATGCATAACAATAGCTACACGGCACGACAATAATCAGATTCACCTGACCTAAATCTGTATTTCTGCATGACAGAGTGTGTGCTTGGCTGTCACAGGGGGGATTCGTCACTCTATGCTGGGTCGCCCTGAACACCCCGGGGAAGTGACTTCCTTTTGTCTGATTGCTCTGACACATTTCTGAAGCCCAAGTGAATTGGAAACTTCCTTTAAGCTTTAATGAGCCAGCATTCTCTCCAAGTGAGAAAAAAAGCACTACATTATTTAAGGGTATTATTTAATGTCTGCAGCACTCATCTGAATGAATGCAGACCTAAAATTAGGCAGAAGGAGAGAGAGACAGGACTGGTGGAAGCAGGGACTACATGAGACAGGAAACTCAATCCCAGCCAGTAGAGATGTGCTGGATGTGTTTGGGATCATATAGTGTGAGGAAATATACAGTTTTGTCCCTTTAATTACAATGCACATCAACTTGTGTGTAGGCTTACAGCTTTAATCCAAAGTGATTTACAATTATGACAGAACACAACTTGAACAGTTGAGGGTTAAGGGCCTTGCTCCAGAGGCCAACCATGGTAACTTGGCAGTGGTGGGGCTTGAACCTTCTGATGACTAGTCAAGTACCTCAACCAGTGAGCTACCACTGCCCAGGTTTGAGCACTATTCCTTTTAAGCAATCGTAGTGGGAAATAGAATTAGTGGAGTCTGGTACATTATAAACTAAAGGTGTATGCTCAAAAAGGGCATTGTGGCAGTGGTTAGTTCAATCCTATTACAGCATGAAAAGCCTGACGTAAAACTGATATAGCCTTCAATGTTATCAGACCGAAGGTGCTGAGTCGTTCTTCCATTCTCTGGCGGCCAGAGATCTATCATTGTACTTGAGAAGCTGATGCTTGTATCGTCAGGATATTTGTTTATACAAAAGAGAGTTCAGAAGAGTGGGGAACCACTTGGAAGTACTGATAACTCAGTAAAATAACACGTTGGTGCACTTTGGTGAACAGCAGGGGGAGTAAGATTGGTGAGGCCAAATGTTGTAAAACTACTGCTCAACCACTAGGTGGCACACAAGACTGTAATGAGAAGGTGGTTTTGCAAAATCAGGAGTTTGGAACAGGCCTGTACTCTTCTTGATTAGATCCTTCCCAGATCCAGACTAATGATGAATGATCGAACTACTGCACACAGTGCAAAAATAGTTTAGTACTATTAGTTTTGACTGGAGAGCAGGGAAAACACACTCACCTAATGCTTATCTTTACAAATAAGTTTCATTTTAGTTCTGGTACTAAGCAACAAGAACCTAGCACACTGCCTCTACATATATTCCTTTAAACTGCTTAAGAGGGTCCACTGAAGACCCAGGTGTAGGCAACCACATACAGGGGTAGGCCATCGTTTGGGCAGATTCAGAGCAACCTGCTCTAAAGTCCTTGCATGAAGCAGAGCAGGGCTACTGGTGCACCCTGCTGGAACACACACACACACACACACACACACACACACACACATCCTGTATCCTGCTCCAGACTACGCCTGTCAGGAAGAAGCATGCTAAGCACTAGACATCCCACAAATGAAAAGAGATATGCGCATCGCAGGCCTGTCTGTGTGTACAGTTATCTATAGCAGCTCTTACTCAGTGTAGAAACATGTGCTTATGAAATGTCCCTGTTCATGTTGTGTTCCAAAGAAGTTAAAAGAAAAAAGAAGCAATTGCCAAGATTCCCCCACAACAGTGCTGATCTATTTTCAGCACTGAAAATTGTGCATGTATTATATGACCACACACACACACACACACACACACACACACACACACACACACACTTCACTTTGCCTGCATCATAACTACTTTTTTAAAATTCAAATACCTTTATACTGGATGTTCAACACTTTGTACCAAGTTAGATGTACCTGATTAAAAAACATTTCAAACATAATTACAGTGAATCTTCTCACTAGCACCATATTGTAATAATTCCCAGAGTGACTTTATCAGGCTTTAGCACCATGAAGACCAGTGCTTAAGTATTGGTTCACATGGTGGTGTGAGGGTGAGTGTGTTGTCTTTACACTGACAACACATGTAAGCAGGTGCCTAAAACAGCATTATGCTGTGTCAGAGACATGAGGTCTGGTTTAGATAGCGAAACCATTCACTCACACATCATTTTTTTTCTCTCTCTCTCTCTCTCTCTCTCTCTCTCTCTCTCTCTCTCTCTCTCTCTCTCTCGCGCGCACACACACACACACACACACACACACACACACACACACACACACACACACACACACACACACACACACACACCTCACAAAGAGAGAGAGAAGGAGAGAGAGAGCTGTGTATCATGCTGGGGGCTGAGGCTACACATCCTGTGTCGCTCTGTTCCACTCATATTTCACATGACTGGGGGAGGATGTTGAGCAATTCACTGGCCATGCAGATGTACACACACACACACACACACACACACACACACACACACACACACATTCTCAGCATGCATGCACATAGTACACACAGATATTCACACACACACACACACACACACACACACACACACATTCTCAGTATGCATGCACACAGCCCACACAGACATTCAGGCACAAACACACACACATTCTTAACATACGTGCACGTCTTAATGTACCTTTTACATTTGCTATTGCTATAATACCATCTATATACAGTACAGAAGAGCCACCAGCTCAGTCCTGTTTCACAAGTAGCATCTGAAATAGCCTTAGTGAGAAGTAGCAGACCCATACACATACAGACCCAGACCTCAACATCAGTGGCCAGCCATGCACTTGCTGGGATCACAAACAGTCCCTCCACCACCATAACCCCTCAGTAATCCCACGTAGTCTTGCATCTGAAATCTGGGCTTCTGCCCCCCGCCCCCATGATTACAGATTAGATTAGGACACCTTCACGCTGAGAATGTGTGTACACCACTGGAAATATCTTCTTTGAAGAGCCCCCCCCAGCCCCGCCCCGCCCCGCCCCATGCAGCCACACAACGTATACGCAGCCGGAGTTTGTGGATGATGGTGTGTAATGGGACCACAGATATTTCACTGATTGTGTCCCTTCCAGAGGCTCCGTGCTGCTGGCACAGACCCACAATGAAGCAAGGCACACAAAGTAATGACCTCATCAAACAACGATTCTGCCCATCTGGCTACATCACAGTGTGGCTGACCAGGAACAATAGCAGGACAGTATGGGTGATGGTTTTAACTGCCTAAGCTTCTCAGTGCCTCCGTCCTCACTCAGACCTTCGATTTGGTCCCTACAAAGAACAATGCGATGCAGGAACCAAACGATTTCCCCATGACGCAGCCTTTTCCAAACATTAGCCGGGTGAGCAAAGTGCTGAACTCAAGCAAAACTGGCTGAGCCGAAACAAGACAATAACGTGGAAGTGAGAACATCTCACAGACAATCGGCAACCCCCAACTGCAGAGCTGGAGGTGAGCTGAGGGAAAGGGGTAATGTGAGGGGTGTTGGGAGCATGCTTAAACGGTCCGCCATGGTGTGGCTCCACTCTCTTGGGACTGGGCCTGGAGCGGAGAGACCCGTTCCAGGGCAATCCTCACCTCGTCGGGCCCAGAACAAAGGTGGCTTTGTCGGGCACTCCCATGGCCTCGGCTCTTTGTGCTGTGACAAAAGGGGAGAGCAATGTCTCATGTGTTTGGGTTATGTGGCGATGACGAAGACCGCCCCTTTCATCCAACGCCCCACCCCGTGGACCCTCATCTCTTACCCATTTACAACAATAGGTTTCCCTCTCTCTTTTTTTTGTCTCCCTTAAAGGAGAGAAGAGTACAAAATAAACTGTGTTTTTTCCCCTTGAGCTAAAAGGATCCTAAAGATAGAACAAGGCTTCACATGGAACATTCTGTAATAGCAGAGGTGGGCAGAGGTGTGATTATCCTGGAACAGAATAAGACTACTGGATGAGGAGCCCTTAGACACTGCCCTTCACAGGCTTTGAAAATAGCAAAATAAGCAGCACAAACCAGAAGTTAATAACTGTGGGAAAGTTTTCTGGACATAAATTAAAACTAGTTCATGACCAAGTGGGAAATTCTTATAGCGGAGTGCACATGTATGGTGCAATTCACAACATTACACTTAGGTCACTTGTGAAACCGGAATATATTGTATGAGATACAATTACTGCATGAGAGAAGAGTCACACAAATCTTAAGTATACATTTTGCTGGCCATTGAGGCAACTCAGAGTAGTCCCTGCCGTGAAGTAACCAGACAGACATTAGCAAATGACTCTGTTGTCTAATGACAGGTCACAAGCTTTCTTGTTGCAACACTGTCATCATATTGCCACAAAAGACTGCAATACTCTCACAACCACAAATCATGACTCGAATGCCTTGCCAGAGCGCTGCACAATTCGGGTGGCTTGGTTAAAGAATTTCAAAGTATATTTAAGCCGTACACAGCTAATAACATAGGAATGTTTTCATTTTAAGAAGGTTTTCATTTTAAGAAATGAGAAAAAGTGATTAGAAATCAGTGGGAAAACATCCTTTCGTAAAAAGAGAGAAGTGTTTGTTATCTGTACTTATCTCTCTTCAGAGTTTACAGGGACTGAGAGAGAGAAATAATGTGTTGGGCAAGCCTGCAATGCGCTCTGGGAACTAGGAAGTCCAAAACATCCAAGGGTCAAAGTTCAGAATACTGCATGCGCGCCCCCCTCCTGCACCCTGCTCCTCGCCACCACTTCAGTGAGCTGAACTGCTAAACCTCTCTCTCTCTCTCTCTCTCTCTCTCTCTCTCTCTCTCTCTCTCTCTTCATGGGAAACACACAGATTCTTTATTAATAGCATTGCCAGGAATGTGTAAATACTGGTCTCTTCACAAAGTGCAGATGCACTCACACACACGCATGTACAGTGACTGACATGCATGAGTCCTTTAATGCCTTCTGAAGGACTTTGTGAATGGGTATAGGCTATGTGAATGAGATTTGGTTATGTGAATGGGATATGTGAATGCAAATGGGATATGTCAAAGTGATATTTGATACAGGGTTGGTCCAAGTGTAGTATTTTATTCAGCCAAGCAGAACCTCTTACTCATGGGAAGTGAAGCTGGCCTCAATCAATAGATTATAAGAAACCAATTCTTCTAATGGACATGTAGCTTGAGAAATCTAGTATCCTCAGTGGGCCATCCAGTCAATAACGTGAACCAACTCTTCCTCTTACTAAGCAACTTCTTATAGCCACTGAGGAAAACGAGTGGCTAGTTGACTACTGGAGCCTTGGGAAGAATGAATGAGTTGAGAGAAGAAGAAACTCAAGTCTATACCCAATCACAACAAAGGCTGCACTTTCTCCAAGAGGAACCTTATCACATAATCACTCATTCTTGCAAAGCAGGAGCTAGCCTGTATACTTGGTCTACTCTCTCAAAGCAAGTCAACCCAGCCAACTACTCCAGGACTGATGGTAAAGTCTGACTTCACTCCCTGGGGCCTAATCTTAGATTATGAGACATTCTATTAGACACAGGCTTAAAAAGGGAACCCCTACCCCCACACACATTCCAGCCTGAGAATAGTATATAGTTTAAAGGTAATCTAATCAAGGATCTTATTAAGGTTGTTTTTCAAAAAGTCAAAGTTCAGCATTTGGATGCCAAACAATTTGTTCAGAACTACGACATACATCCTGTCCTAGCTCCGTGTACATGCCAGGCGTGTGACCTGCTGAAATTATCTCTGCATCTCTGCGTAGAAAAAAGGTCTTTTCCTGTGGTGAGTTTCATTTTGAGTCACATGGACAGCTACTGTGCATGCATGCATGTGCAAGCAACATGTGAGAGGCTCAGCCAGTGGGTGTACTGGCGCTGAAAGCACAAGTACAAGTGTGGGTTTGTGTGCAAACGTGTTGTGTGGTGCTGAATGGTGAGCAAGAGAGTGCTCAATTCTGCACAGCTGCAACCCTCTCGAACCCTGGGCCCCTATGACCACTCTCTGATCGTAGCCATAGCAACGACCAGGTCTCTCTGCATGTTTCAGGAATGACTCATTCCGGCCATCCTGCACAACAGTGAGCAGCCATCTTAGGAAGGAAACTGCAATGTTGGACCTGCAGAAATAAATCACAGTACATTGTGCTCCGTGTATGCAAGCTTAATTCTCACTCCTTTTCTTGTTTGCAACCACATAAACAAAGTTCAAGCCAAAAGAATCCAACAGGTATTGTTGTAGAACAATTCTCCTGGAAAAAGGTTTTAAAGCAGTTACAGACTGCACAGGAGCCTGGCAGAGGTCAGGAATTAACCCAAAATCCCAAAGAGCAACCTACATGATTATGACACTGCAATTCGTGGAATGACTAACATTTTCATACAAGCTGAACAACCCCCAGTTCTCTTCTCTGCAGCTGGTTTTCCAGTGAGTGCAACAACTACAGCGGAGTGTGCCTCATTTAGCCATGTCAGCCTTGCAAAGGGGATTACCAGTCTCCCGAGAAACATCTCTCTCTCTCTCTCTCTCTCTCTCTCTCTCTCTCTCTCTCTCTCTCTCTCTCTCTCTCTCTCTCTCTGGTTTTCTGTCTCTCTGTAATAACTTGTTCACGAGAACAAGGGAAACCCTGCTTTGCCACTCAGTACTTCCTTTTGCCAGAAACCACAGAAGAGCTGAAATGAGCCACAAATGAGAGAGAAGAGCTTCCCCTTCAGCTGCAAATGGATGCTGTAAGGCCCTGCTGTAAGGCCTCCACAGGTGGCACAGGGCCTTTGGGTCAAGGGTCAACCACCGCCTCAGTGCCCTTTGGCCTGAAACCTTTGAAACAGGTGTGGAATTCAAAACAGAAACATGATTCATTTTTTTATTGTTCTCTTTCTGCTCTGCTTAAAACCTGATTTTAATAACCAAGGATTCATTAACTATTGGAACCCAAAATCTGTATCTGCCTAAGCCTGCACCCTCACACACTCGCTTGCTGAGCTGACCTCAGACCAGCAGTTTGTGTCAACACCTGACTCACATCCTGCAAGTCCCATGCAATCCCAGAAGTCACAAAGTGCCTGCTCCCACATGACTGACTCTCCTTCATCCTTCTGAGGCTGGGGGTCTGCTTGGTGTGTGCGGTGGGCACACAGAGGTAAAAGCTCCACAGTTGGTCATCGTTGCAGTCTGATTGCAGATCGTTACGGCATCAGTAAAAGTCGGAGCCCTGTTCTATTGCAGTGGCAGAGAGTGCTATTGCCTGGAATTGCATATGTTCACGTACAGTGCAGTGATATCGAGCTGTTATGTCATCAGATGGGCTCCATGCACACGCTCCCTTGCTCACTCTCAGCACTAAAAGGTTTCTTATACTAACATACACTGTACAGTCAGTGCTTTTAGCAACTTGAAGGATTGAAATTCTATTACCCAGTAAGAGGTATTGCAGAAAAGAGTAGTCGGAGAAAGGGGCTGTGTGTCACTACATCAAGTCAAAAACGAATATTTTTAGACGTTGTTGCTTTTGCCTCCTGGTGTCGTCTCTCTCTGCCTCTTTATTTGTCTCTGGCCCTGTCTGCTCTGCATCTTGTTCCAGCTGCACCAACTCCCACCTCTCCCCCCGGCTCACCCCCCCCCCATCCCTTTGCCCATCCTGCTCAGGTCTACAGTACAGCTACAAGCAGTGCACGGAGCAGGAGCGCCAGAGTTCCAGAGAGCAGCTTCAGACAGCCGGTTGTGCAACTGCTCCTCCCACCCCGCACCCCCTCACCAGCGCAGTTGCCCCAGGGGCCAGAGACCATGTATGTGTGAGGCATTACCTCACCTCCGCTTGCAGAGCTCCACACATTCCTAGAAGAGCTTGACTTACAGGCACTCATCCCAAGAGGGATGTGGAGAGGGGAAGAACGCAAATAAGAGGAGGTAGGGAGGAAGGAGAGAGAGAAAGGGAGGGAGGGAGGGAGAGAGAGAGAGAGAGAGAAAGAGAATGGGAGAGAATGAGAGAAGGAGAGAGGGAGAGAGAGAGAAAAGAGAGAGAGAGAAAGAGAGAGAGAGTGTAAACATGAGAGAGACAGCGAGAGCACACCTGAGAGTGCCCGAGAGAAGGGTAGGGTTACGCAAGAGCTCAGGGATTGCTCAACCACTCCTTACTTGTTGCCAGCAGGAACTATGTCGACACACAGGCAGGGAAAAACAAAGCACAGCAGGGCTGTGCCCATGGCAACTATCTGTACACAAAGCGGTGATCGCGTTTTCAAATGACGCCACACACACACACACACACACACACACACACACACACACACACACACACACACATGCACGTACAGATGATCAACAGGGAATGAATCCAAAGCTACTGGTCCTGAATTCCACCTGTGGCCTGCCAAGCCCCGAGCTTGGCTGACATGTAGGTGAAAGGTGTGAAATCATCAGAGGGGCACTAGCTTCTGGTAGTGAACCGCCAGAGTCAGTCAATCTGCACCATGTAGCCTATGAAAGACCGGGGCACCCACATCTTCATGTGCGTGCGGTGGATTCATTGTGAAACTCTTTGCTCTGAATGAGGAAATTAAAACAAAACCAGCATCCTGGAAATATGCTTCCACACGGCTTCAACACGTTTGCCTAAGGTCGCCGATTTCAACATGCATATTTCTGTGAAATGGCTAAATGAGAGTAAATGGTCATTTCTCACAGACTATCAGCAATTTCTTGCCCATCTTTGTTCCATGAATGAAACCTCATTAAAGTCCTTCTTAACTGAAGCAAATTTCTTAACTGGGAGCCCTTTAATCGAACAGATCGCAGTGATATTTGGGTTGCATCATCCGAAGCAGTGGGTGCCATTGTTTTGTTTTTTTTTGTTCCAGGCCAGAGCTGTCGGCTGGAAAAAGCTCGTGTCTGAGAGTGCGAACTCATTCAGCTGTCACAGGCATGCCATTTAGATGAGTTGTAATGGAAAAAAACAGGCAGGTTTAATGGGTGTGCGGTAGGGGAAGGAGAGAAGAATAAAGAGTGGGAGACAGAAAGAGACAGACTGAAGAGAAAGAGCAAGACAAAGGGGAGACGAGAGAGAAGTCTGTACATCAGAAAGAGAGTGAGAGAAAAAAGTGAGAGAGTGATAGAGAGACACAGACAGAGAGAGAGAGAGAGAGAGAGAGAGCGAGAGAGAGAGAGAGAGACCTGACTAAAATAAATACTGCCGTCAAGGATTACAGGGAGTTTCATCAGAGGTGCGTGTATTGTGGGCTGCTGCCACCAGCCTGATCCAGCCAAGCAGCTCTGGGTCACTACTGCGCTGCACTTGAAGAGCCGACGATAGAAGTCTCGAGTAATTCCGTAATAACGTGGACGTGATGTGTAATAAAAGACAAAATGAAAGCCTTTCTTCTATTGCCTAATAATCACTCTTGACGTGATTACTGCAAGGTTGTTTTCAGAGGTATAAAATGAGCATTTTATGGTGAATCTACTCAGCATCCATATGATTTCAGTTTGAATTTTTAGTGTATTAGAGTTGAATTTACAGGAAGAGCATTTTGGGTGACAGTACCAAGTTAATGTATACTCCATACGGTGCTATTTTACACAGTATGTTTCCCTATGCTTTGCTGGATCCAACCTGCCTTATGAACATACTGACATTTTGATTTAATGTCACAAGGTAACCTCTGACCTCATTCAAAGTTAAATTCTGAGTCAACAAGACAGCCAGCTATTACTTACTGGGACTTGAGCATGTATAGATAAAAACTGCAGGGTATCAGAGTCACCAGTCGTTTATCGGCTTCCCACCAAGCAATGTGGACAGGCTGTATCCTTCCCTTCCTTCCTGTGGGTTGACCCTGGAGTGACCCTGAAAAGTCGCAAAAGCTTACAGGAAGGCATTCTGGAGATTAGAAAATAAACAACACAGCAGATAGGACACAGACAGTAACAAAGACATCCTGAGATGAAGGAAGACACACACACACACACACACACACACACACACACACACGGTATCTATTTTGGAAACACTGGAACGCTTCCTCTGCCATGAAAACTGCTCCATAGGAGAACAAGACTTTTGATACTAAGCCCCTTTGATACTAAATCCCATAACAAACTCCTAATCAAATTAAACAACCCCCACGTGCAGGCTTGATCATTTACACCATGTCCTTGTAAGTTCACTTCTCCAGCCATGCAGCTGTACCCTGAGCCTGCACCAAGGCCCACCCAGGCTGTCCAGACTGTCCTGCCGTGCCGAGCTGCTCCTGGGTTTCCTGTTCCCCTCCACCACCCGGGGAATCGTCAGCTCTGAAGGAAATCCTCACACTCCGCGATGGTCCCGCTGGTAAAGTGAGCAGAGGATAATTGCGTCCTGGTTTCTGGCTGCTACCCGGCCTAGCCTCCAGGGTGAGGTGGGACAAACCCGAGACCCGGGGAGGACATTCCTTCAAGCAAACATGGGCAACACAACCTGAAGGTGTCCATGGACCCAGCCAGTTAAAGATGCCATCAAAATGAGGATCCTGTGGCCACAAATGGATGACCCAAAGGTGGTTGAAACATCTACCATAAACACCCCATTAAAAATACAAATGTATTATAATTGGACATGTAGACCTAGCACAGAAAAAAAAAACAAATCCAGAAGTGTTAATCTCTGCAGTAAGGGGGAGGAGGGGGAGGGGGGAGCTGTTAGCCATAGTGAAATGTAAAAAATATTTTTCATACATACCATAAAATGCCCACACAAGCAAAAAAACCTTGAGTACTCCCAGTGACCTGGTTTGACCCTGGTCTCCTCGGTTTTTGCCAGTGCTGGTTGTCACATGTCTATGGCTGGTGAGGTGGTTGTTTTAGCTGCAGTGTGGGAATCGCCAAACTCTCCACAGATTAGAGGCAAGGAACCACCCACACACTGCTAGGAGAGAGTCTTGCCCAATTCCAGCACGACCTTTCTCTGTACTTTGCCTGAGGTAAGAGCTGTTAAACAACCTGATGTCACCACAACAGCTCGAGGAATCCCAACCTTTAGTTCAAAATCTACTGAGGCTGTTAACACTAAACCTTAAGCCGATGTAGTCTTATAGGGTTTAACAAGGGATAATACAAACTGCCTCGTGGTATGCCTCGCAGTTTAGAATGCTTCAGAAAGATGGGACAGTGAGAGGTATACCTCATATACTTCTGAGCCAGTCTTAAGTCTCAGAGAAACCTGAAGCTTTCTCTCTGCAGTCATAAAAGCACCAGTAGCACTTCTCTAAGAGCATAAACAAAATTATTTGAAAACAAAAAGATCCCCCCCACTCCCAAGCCAGGTAAAGGATAGCAGCTTTACACTGCGAGACAGGACAGTGAGAGTTGTAGGCAGCTACAGGGAATAGGAGTGCTTGTTTAGCATGATTGAATCAGGTGGCATCTATTGTAGCAAATAGATGACATAACTGTCCAGCCTCTCTGTCTACTCCAATGAATGCTGAAACAGCTCACCCACCCTTGACCCACTGGTGTAGCTGAGACATCTGAACTGAAGTGTCTACTAGGACTAAACATAATGTAATAAAGCATGGCCTGTTATTAGCCAGGCCACTTGAGGATGATGGGTTCCCTTCTTGAGTCTTTCTTTCTTAATTCAGCCCAGGGAGTTTTTTTAACCACTGTCAGCACTGGCTTATTCATTAGGTATCTGGACCTTTGTACATTTGTAAAGTTGTATTGTGACAATGCATGTTGTAAAAAGCACTATATAAATACATTTGAGTTGACTTGACAAAGTCTGCTAAACACTACCCCGGTTATGGCAGCTATCATGATGTTGTCCTCGTGTGTTTTAAAGTGAAATTTTACTTCATATTTTCTCTGTCACTGAGTCTTCCCTCCCTATGTTCCTTAAATCCTCCCCCCAACTGTCTTTAACTTTCCAACTTTCTCTCTTTCTCTCTGAACTTCGGTGCAAGCTCATGGTTGACTCACTTGACCCCAGGTTTCATCACATTTGTTATGAAAAGCATGTGATTCAGAGGCAGCCGACTCAAAACAGCCACTAACATCTGGGAGTGGACTGAAACTTGCACGTCTCACTCAATATATAATGACAGTTAGAGCTTTCACAATGCATGTAACCTAATAAAATAACAACTAGCATTTATGGATGCTAACACACTTTAATATGACAGGCAATGGGAACTCAAGTTAGCCACACTGTTTGGCAGTTGCACATGATGTCATGTCCTACATTATGATGAAAAGAAGCTCTGAAACACCTAACCACTCAGCCACAAAATGGCAGCAATTCAGAAATTAAGTGTAAAGTCTGGAGATAAATCTTGAGATCACCTCCTGTAATGTGTTCATGGCCTGACTCACATAGGCGGGTGGTGACAGGGTGATACAAACCTACGCCTCAAGTCTGAGCAAAAATTGCTTTTCAATCACATGCTCATGCTAGAAAGGTTTCGTAAAGCCATGCATATTAACTGGACTGAAGTTTCACCACCCTCCACCCCCCACCCTCCACCTCCTCGGCGTTAACGTTCAGGCCCACAGAGCCACCCTACAGTGATTCCATTATCCCCAGCTAGGGCTGAATCAAAGTCATAAGGATTTGGGAAGGATTCCAACTAAACCCAGAGCAAGGCCTCAGAGTCTCAAAGTGAGGTGAGTTTTATGAGCAAATGCTGGTGGGTAGAGAAACATGCACATCGTGCTTGGCATGGTTAATGAGGTGATGCTAGCACACAGTGAGTCACAGCAAAAAGCTTCCAACCAAAAGTGTCACCGCACACTAGGTATGAAGCTGGGCTGCTCGCTAAAATTTTGCTGAACTTCGCTTCATCACTCACCAGATTGTGTGGTTAGCTCCACAGTCTGGGTAGACCGGTAACACATGCTGTAAAAGTACTCCAACAACAATTTCCAACTGCTGAGGTGTTACAAACGCTGATCAGACTCACACTGGAAAGTTTGCTCCATACCTGTCTGTGGCTCAGTGTGCTCCACCTCCTTGGAAGGGCTGTACCATTTTAGAAAAGAATAAGGCCAAACAGGGAAATCCGACTATAATAACCAGCATATTATTTCACTTTGTCCTCTGTGGGTTTTTTAAGTGGGGGTTGTCAGACCTGTGGCTTCAGACCTGAGTAAAGGGTGTCAGGTCTGTGGCTGCGGACCTGGGAAAAGCGTGACGCACAGGGGCATGAGGTTTCAGCTGCCTTTGCATATTTCACTTCGCAATTACACTGCATGGGGCCTTGACTCTTGTTTTGAGAAGTGTTGAAAAACTGCTGAGCTAAGTGCCCTGGTGTCTGCCTGAGGGTTAAGTAATGCTTCAGCAGAAATTTCCTCTAAACAGAGACCTTGGGCACATGATGAACTAGGAAGTTAATCAATTAAGTAATTCAGTGTCATATCTAATGCATGTGAGGATGAATGACTGAAATTTATTTTCTTTAGGAACCAGTAGATAACATGCACATGGCATTAACTATTGCCTAATTAATTTCACGCACTTCTAAAACACGCCAGTAGTTTTGTCCAATATTCAACGTTTAAGCATAATGCTCCTTTATTAATAACTAGTGTAAAAGCATAACCCTATCTTATCATATGGTAGTCCTACAGATGCCCCAACACCACAATCTATTTCATAAGCTCAGAAAGTAACCCCATGCTTTGTACCCGAAGGACAAGATCTGTTCAAATACCTGCCTCTTTATGACAACAGCCTTGTTTTTACTCAATACCGCATACCATCACACACTAGTCAGCACTGCCTGGTTTCAAAACATCACATTTTGCAGTTTATCGCTACTTAAAACCTGTGTAGGAGACTCTAAGGAGACGCTGTGCGCAGAGCAGGCTTGGAATAAACCCGGCTGGACCATCTCCTTCCTCACACCACATGTCGAGTGCCCACTCAGTCCACTTCATGAGATTACCCTACAGCCTAGGCAGTCTGCAACACTTCCGAAGCACAAATAACACCAAGCTAAGTGGGCCACAGAACAAATACACAAGTGAGACTGACAAAAGAGACAACGCCCATGGAAATGTTTATTAATATTTACTCATCTTGTGTGGGAACTCCCTATATTTTACCTACCCAGAGTGGAACATAATAACTTAAATCTGTGTCATGGTACATCAGTTCATGTTGCTTTTCTTTGGCGGTTTCCGGCAACAGCTCAGTAGAGCTTTGCTTGTAAGGATATGCGATCCGGAACCACTTCCAAGGTAGTTACTATGATTTATCATTCTCCTCACACCACACAGAACATTCCAAAACAAATGAGCAAAGCAAAAGCGGCCGAGTACGTTAATCCTCCTGTAGTTCAGCCTGCAGGAAGGGAAGCGGAGCTGTAACCTCGTGTTTGCTTATGTTTAGCATTGACACTGTTTTGGCTGAACAAATTCACAGGTATTACTGTACCAAACCGCTCTGGTTGTATGTGTACCCTGTCTTTAAGCCTATATTCACAGCAAATATCTAGAAGGTGGGAAAGAGAGTAAAAGAGAGAGAGAGAGAGAGAGAGAGAGAGAGAGAGAGGGGTGGGAGGGGAGAGACAGTGAGGTGGTGTGAGGGAGGAGAGAGCGCTAGAGAGAGAGTGACAAAGCCAAGTCCAGACGGAAGTATTCAATTCATTCAGTTCTCAGAAAAGCTGTTGCCAGAACAGCTCAGTGATTAAGAGGGCACAGGCTTAAAAGGCCTCAAAGCAACACATGCACTGGCTAGATTGAAAAGACACACACACAAACACCACACAAAATTGGACACAGACAATGCAGACAGTTAATATTTGAAAGCCTTTATTTTTGAAATATTAGAAATGATCACACATCCAGTCTAGCATCATGAAAGACATACCTTCCTCCACTTCTTGCATTTGAAAGAACGTGTCTTTCATATTAGAGGGTTAAAAGGAAGTTGTTTGGTCCGTCATTAATGAACCATTAGGTGGGTAATACACAACTTCAGGCTTTGAAACAGCAGCCGTGTCATGTGTCAAGTCCATCGCCACAGAAAGGGGTTAAACGCTGCTGATGAGTAGACCGTCTTTGCACAGAAGGCTAAGATGGGTCCTTTAAAAGGCCCTGAAGATATGCAACGTAAAGAATAAATTATAACATTATTAAAAGATGGGAAGTGTATTTCTTTGGCTGGGAAAATAAGGTTGTTTGCATTGTCACTGTATGAATCTGGATACTTAGATCAGGCTCTGTATGGAGAGTCTACTTGCCTAAATGTTCATTTTGAGTGCTCTTTGCCAAGTCTTGAGAAGTCTCTGAAAGTCTCAAGAAGCCCCAAAAGACATCTGGGAAACACTGCAAAGACCCAAAACAGGAGCACAAAGCTGTCAGTAGGTGCGGCTTGAAGAAAGAAAACATTGTTTGTGCAAAAGGCTGGTTGCTGCTATGGAATTCTGGCTTTCACAACCTTTCAAAACAAAAGCGCAGGAGTGAGTCTGAATAAGCAAATAATAATCTTTCTTTCTTTTGACTTAAAGGGACATCATGACACGTGTAACCAAAAGCGTTGTCATCTTCATCCACACGAGTTGTGAGGAACAGGCGGTTCTTCAGGCCCCTGCCTACGAAGCTCTGTAACGTGGTGCAGTCATACTGACTGCAGAAGAGTTCCATTCGGAACAGAAACCTGAACGTGAACTGCCGAGTTCCCCTCCCCTCAACGCTGAGAGCACTGCTAATAATGGTGCCCACATTTGACGAGGTGAGAACAGTCTGTGGGTTTCAGTTTGCACTGTTTTCTTTCAGGTGAGTTGAAGTGTGATGTATGTGACCAACATCAATGTGCTTAACCATAGCTAGAAAGCATCTGAAAGTCAGCAAAGAATCTTTTTTTTATATTTCAGTCTCAGAACTGGGTGGACAGTGCATTCCTGTCCTATTTCAGGATTTGGGCATACTACTGACAGATCATCAAACTGACATGATCAGACATCTGTAACCTTAATGCAAAGAACCAGGACACAGCTAATTCGATTAACCTGGACGCATTCGTTAGGCCCTCTGTAAATGAAGCTATTTATAGTATGTGTGTCTGCAAAACAGGACAACTGTCATCAAAACAGGTGTGGCCACAAAAGCTGGGCTTGCCATCATTTTCACTGGCTCCTATGAGGCAAAAAGAGATGCAACATTCACAGGCTTGGATTTCTGTGCAGTTGATGTGTATCTGTAGTTCCAGCTGGAGCTGAGCATTCCCAACTGTCCATCAGCAAGAAACCCTTTGCTGAGAACATTGCTAGTTCCCATGGTGATACTGTGTCTCAAACCAAAAAGGGTGGTATTTTCACAGAACCATTTTTGCACTGCTAACAGCCAGAGGATTTCTGGGAAATGAAGGGCAACCTTTCCATGTATCAATGAGATACTGTAATATAATTAAATTAATTGCCTTAGCCACCGGATGTTTAGAGTTATGCTGTTACATGGTGACTCAGCTGATAATAACAGCCAAAAACGCCACAGCGCTAAACAAGGCAATACCTCACCTAACTGTTTCCTGTGCTGATAGATTATTGCTGAACTGATGTGTCTTGCTATTCGTGGACTAGCAGCCGCTTGGAGGTGTTGGCTTGAATGCTGAAACACATTGCCCAGCCAAGTTGATTCCATTTTAAGGACTGGTTCAATGATCTCCCACTCAAAGGCTCAGTGATGATAGAACAGCCCAGGAAACTTCCGACGCCCACCTACTCATACAGGCAGCCTCTGACTCACCTCGAAACCAGGAGGGCTGTACAGCAGAACAACATTCTGCAACCTCACCTGTGTCTACAAGCAGACTGAAGAGCCTGAGCATACAAACAATACACCCTCTGTGAGACGGGGAAAATATGCTTTTGGGAGACAACATACAAGAATAATGTTTAATGATAGCACCAATTTCTTTATTCTTGGAACTTGGATGTTTTAGGACAGGACAACACTTTACTAAAATAAACATGAATGTATTCGTAAGAATCGCTTTCCTCAGATACCCACGCGCAATGTCTTGAAGGTTACCTAAATATCTTTTTTAGTAAACATTGCTACAATGGTGCAAGACCAATATTGCTGTTGAGTCATACAAGGGGTGTGGTATTCATTCTTGGTATGAGTGGTCTAGCATGAATAGCCACTGTGATCTTCTTACGGTGCATAGAGGCATCATCTTAAATAGCATTCTGTGGCCTGGTAAAGTTCGTTGTTTGAGTAGTTAGTCAAATGTGGTTGCGTTATACATCAAATTACTTGCACTTGGTTGATGATGAACTTTAAAAAGAAAATACACATATTTTCATTCTGCAAAAAAATTAAATGTGAACTTCTGCACTTTGGTGTAATAGTACCATTAATAAAAATACATTTACCATTGACTTTTGCAAATATTTTCTTTCATGACAGACTATTTATATGTTTTTTCCTGTCTCTCTAGCTAATCCTTGGCCAAGACTATTTGACCACACCATCACTCCCCTTTGGAGACCAGTACTGTCTTTTTTTATATTGTATCTCTTATTCAAGTACTTCGTAACTTCCTCCCGCTACACCCGCACCATCCCAACCCAACATAATAAGTTAACTAACTGATTCATGGGAACATGGGAAAGAAAAGATAGAGAGAAAGGGACAGAGAGCCAGACAGGGATCTCAAAGACAGTTGAGCATGCATGCACACACACACACACACACACACACACACACACACCTAGTTATAATGCATATACATTGGTTATAAATTGTATCATAGATATGGATTATATCAGTATATAAGTGTTAAGTGGTTTGAGTTAAAGGATATGTAGGACTACCTCACAGGCAATATTCATAGTTACTTTTTTTTGTTTGTTTATTATTAGTTTTTTTTTAATCCCAATACATCTCAAAGGCTTCAAATTGATTTTTGAGGCATTTAATTTTTCTAGCGATATATATTCTAATTAAATATTTAACCACACCACTGTGCAATGCTTACTGTATTACAAAGTTTCCAGCTTAAGAGGTCTTTTTTATGTGATGGCTAATACCACCAGTAAAGGTTTTGTGTGTTGTGATGGGAGGACAGGTCATCCGATGGGCATACTGGGGTGGTACTGTTAAAACAGGATGATATGTGCTCAGTGACTGCTTTCCAAACAGCTTGACTGCATGGGAACCCCATAATGCCTGTAGATAATCTTCTATTTTGTTTCCTGTGCAGTGAGTTCTAATATTTGTGTCCACCAGCCCCACCTTATCCTCTGCTTAGTCATGTGTACTCTATGATTTGCTTTATATTTAATTAATTGCATAATAGTTCTGTAGTCACAGAAAAAGTAGAAATGCATATCTTTTCCTTATGAATATTTTCCACAAAAGCTTTCAGAGTTGTAAAAAATTACAGTATTGCTAAAGCAGGGGTGTTGTTTTATTGCTGGCTAAGGAATGTCAGATCAGATATTTTTGATTTGCTTGACATTTTGATTGCTCTATTGCTAGCCAACAATTATTGACATGGTGAAATTATTGTAAGTAAAAATTAGGTGTAATTGTAATTAGTGAGTCCAATGAATTGAACTATTAGGCTGTGGGTTCAAGAACAAATAGAGAAAAAATAATTAACTTTGGGTAGTAGTCGTCTTTTTCTTTGCTGGCACAAGGATAAGGGTGAAAAAGACTGTTAGACTGTTAGCTTGGTAGAAATGTTAATGCCTAGCTTGTTAATATTATCTGAGGTGACAGAAATAGTATATGATTGGATTTTTTTGTGATTTCCACTGAATGGTAAAATTGTTGATTTTAAGCAGTTCATGTAATAGTCTGATTTGAATGAAAATCCAAATGTAACTTTGATTGCTTCATTTAATTACCTTAGTGACTCATGTACATTGAGTAACACATCTTCTGCATAAAAACTGATTTTGGCTTTGTTATACTGCTAATTCCAATACCTACGATACTCTGGTTTTGACCGACTGCATTTGCTCGCTTTCCAGGCAAACTTGCGCTGCAGCGTGTACTATTGCGACGGTGCGCTGTAGATGTCGTCAGGCAGAAGAGGCGGCGCTTACATGTTGCAATCGCACTAAGTGCAGCATCATCGCGTAATGTACAAAAGCATAATAGGAGTAGCTACCCAAACTGAGAGCTCACAGTCGGACGCTCAGGCGGAGGGACCACGGCTGGTTTCAGACCTCATTTATAAAGGCGTCCGTGATCAATTTCGAAGGAATAGTCAACCGAAAAAAACGAAGCAAAAGACAACAACAACAACAACAACAACAACAAAAAACACCTAAGGGCTATTTCTAATCTCTGTGCTGCCGCCGACACGTCTTCGGGTTTTAGTAACTTTTCAGGACTTATTTTTTTTTCTTTCGTCCAAACGTTAATTCAAGATATTGAGTTAACTGGAATACCGGACTGACTCCGTGTGACAAGTTTGAGGGAAAAAAAAATTTACTTTATTTGACCACCGAAGACTACATACTGTGGAAACCGAGAAAAGCAACGCAACATTGTTCATCCAGCGGGAATAAGGAACAAAGACTGCCGTGCCAACGACAGACGCGCTCACCGGCGTCTCCACCGGACTGACTGATAGTTTATGTGATTAAGAGTTGACGAGAAGAAACCGAAGACTTCTGCGACGAACAAAATCCGGCGGTCCATTTTATTTATTTTTGCAGTTGTTTCGGATACTTTGTACTTTGTAGAAACACAGTTCAGCCTAAACCAACTACTGACAAGTCAAGAAAAGGCGCTTCAAGTTGACTCGTGGCAATTTATCAGCCCGAGTTTCCGAGCTAGCTGCTGTACATGCCATAAATCCAGTATAATTTTTTGTCGAGGTTTAGTGCTTCTTCACAATTGGAAAATGTATTGAGACAAACCGCTAAGTCGCCCACAACTCGTACGACTGGAGTTCCTAAACCATTGTTCTGTTTTGGAGAGGAGCAAGTCCTTTGTCTGCCAGCGAGGTGAGTGAAACTCACTAACCCGCCACATTGGAGGTCATGAACGCTGCATTTTGGTGGTGTGAACAAGAGTCCTTTGCCATGCGTGTCCACCGCTGATTAGCTGGTTTCCTTAGAAAAGATAATTGTGAAATAGTCTGGGTTAAACTTCATAGGGAAAGTGATGGTGAAACTCTTTCCCCAATCACTCCTCACGGTGAATTCGCGCAGTATATTGTTTGAGTTTTCTCAAATCGTATGCGTTTCAATGTTCTCTTTTTTAATATATCATGCTTTTCAACAAAATATAGTACAGGGATTACAAATAAATACATATGCGGATAAAATTTATGTGTACTCTGCAGATCCACAGTCAAATGGAAAAACGCGATTGCGCTACGTCATTTTATGACTCACGCTTGAATGTGTAATAACTCCGAGTCTGTGACTCACTCACTGACTGCCATCAGGCTTTCGAAAGCGGTAGCCAGTGGCTTGGGTAACAGCTCGCTTGCATCAGTGTGGGTCATTCCTTCGGTGCCACAATTTATCTTGTTTGATAGATTAACGGATGTGAATCAACTTTGCCATGCCCCATATCCTCATTTGTTGCATTGTTCAGTTTTTTAGTTTTTTTTTTCACCGTTGGATTCACTGTTACGCAGAGCAGTCATCAAAGGCATTTCACTGCCTGTTATACGGTGTATGACTACGTATGTGACAAATCAACTTTGATTTGATTTAGATTTTTTGTTGTGTACTGCATCCTGCATAACTGTGCTCTGGTTTCACTATTTATGCATTTATATTAAAGTAAGGTGTTTATCAGCTTAAATCATGCACGGCTGAGTTTGAATAAATAACTGCAACAACATGCGGTTGACACATAACATATGTTCAGCTAAATGCGCTGTCACAGGGTTATGACCTCATCCATTCATAAACCTCGATTTTCTTTTAACCAGATGAGTGTGAACCTCTCAACGCCCACTCTTCCTCTGAGCTTGAAACGAGTGGACTGCGAAGACTCCCACAGCACGGATGTGCCGAAATGCAAGCGACGCAGGCTGAGTCAGCCCCCCTCCCCTGGTCTGGCCCCCTGCCTGCGGCCTCTGAGCCACAGCGTGGAGCATGCGGGCCCAGAAAGCCACCCTGTCTCCTCCATTGGACCCTATATTCTACTGGAGGCCACAGAAGGCACTCAGACATACAGGGCTGTTCACCGTGCTACAGAGCAGGTCTACACCTGTAAGGTAAGCTCCCTGCCTCACTGTGTCGTACTGGGGTCTCCTGCTGTTGTGCAACAAAGCATCTTGGTCTGTTTGTCGAATTGAATGCAAAATTTGACACTTGTTAAGAATCTAATCTTTCCCTGCATAGAGTACAATAATTCCATGTATAAGGTACATGATTGTCATATTTACTGGTTGTATTGTTCTTTATATGATTCATAAGCCTAAGAGGAACAATAGCCTGATTATAGCTAGTGTTGTTTTCAGCTATAATGAATACGTTTGTTGCTCTTTCTTTTGGTAGGTGTTTTCCATGAGGAAGTACCATGAGCTCATCGCCCCGTACACCCGTGTGCTGCCCCACGACAACATCTGTAAGATATCGGAGGTGATTATGGGGGAGCGAAATGTGTACCTCTTCTTCGAGCATAGCTATGGTGACATGCACTCGTACGTGCGCACATGCAAGCGGCTGCAGGAGGACGAGGCCGTGCGGCTCTTCGGCCAGATGGCGGCAGCGGTCGCACACTGTCATGAGAACGGCGTCGTTCTTAGAGACCTCAAGCTTCGTAAATTCGTCTTTGCTGACGCGCAGAGGTTA